>NC_056699.1:30038059-30040114 GCF_018831695.1 Puntigrus tetrazona | reverse complement strand
ATATAATTATAACTTTTACACACACACACACACACACACACACACACACACATATATATATATAAAAAGTGTGCATAAAGTTACAAACGCTTTTTGTTTCAGATAATTTTTGTCTCTTTCTACTCATCAAACAAAGCATCCCGGAAAAAAACGCACTCGACTATTTTAAATATGGATAATAACATTAATAAAAACACGTTTCTTGATTAGAATGATCTCTGATCAACCATGCGCCGCTGACGACCGGCGTAACGGCGCTGAAAATACAGAGTGAGATTACAGTAACAAACTACAGTTACAAACAGAAAGGAATTATTTTCGAGGCGGAAATATTTCACGCGCCTTCGCTGCATTTTGGCTGAATCCATAAAAAAAAACAAAAAACCCTTACTGCTCAAAAACTAAAGTGAGCATATGTCACATTTTGTTTGTGTGTGATATGAGATCCATACGTGACCCCTGACCTGTCTGAAGCAGCCGGGCGGAGCGGGATCAGACGACGTCTCTTTCAGATACTCCTCCCACGAGAAGGACTCGGTACTGCAGCGGAGAAACAGAGATGCTTCACAGACTCACGACCGGCGCACACGCCACTTTAACACACACTCTTTACCTTTGACCGGTCCAGGACCCGTGAGAGACATGCTCCGGCCCGCTTTATCCTTCTTACTGTCTTTGTGATCTGGCAACGACAAATGAAGGCTTGAGTCTCGCGCGCAGCGCTTCTGCTCAGCGTTCGGCCGAAGAAAGAGAGTCTAGAGGTTTGGAAGGACATACGATGAACGCGCTATCGACTCCGGCTGAAGTTAACAGTGTTTTTCCGATTGATTTATTTTTTTAATAAGCAACGGCAGTTTCCATGTTGCCATGTTGAGAGAAATCACGCAGAGCAGTGATGTTACTGTAATTCTAGACTACGTACGAGCACGCACGGAAAACGATTCAGCATTTCTCGATATGATTGGAACGTCAAATGCGAACGTTTAAAAGTTCGGGAATCGGATACCTGTTGTATAATTAAGATTTCGAACGCAATACGACGAAAAACGATCAACTGCGTCGGGAGGTGGCGAAAAGGGGCCCGATGAAAAGAATCGCGGTGTATCGAATCATTCAAGAGATTCGTTCAGAGACGCTGATTCGGCCGGTAACCAAACAAGCACATTTTTTAAAATCACTGAATCGTTCATAAAAAAGAACTAGAGTCTCCGTAAAAAAAAAAAGTTGATCAGTTTATCCAGATTCACGCAGGTCCTAAACGAATCAGGTTTTTATGCCGCCTGCAGATTTTTGTAAATAAATACCAAATAAATAGGCGAAATAAAATTTTATATCATTTCTGAATCGCGTCAGAATCAGAACTGAATGGGAGTCGCTAAAAAAATAAATGATCACACCGAACCCTAAATACGCGGCGAAACCTGCGCTAATTAAATATGCTAAATAAGGCATCATTTAACATTATTATTTATGCATTTAATTCCATTTTATTTACTTTGCTACTGATCTGTGGTGATCCGATTTAACTAAACGAAGCAAAAATTACGCATTCGCGTTAGATTTTATGTTACATAGCGTCATATTCTTCATGCGTCTTGTTCGAGCGGCGCCTTCTACTGGACAGACGTGAACTTACGTTCTTTTAGCCTAATGTGCATTCATTCATGAGCAAGCAAGCCCTGCCCGCTTTTAAAAAGTAACTCAAAAGTAACGCGTTACATTCCGCAAAAAGTAACTGGTAATTACTTACTTTTTTAGGAAGTAACGCAATATTGAAATGCATTACTTTTAACGGTAACTTTGGTCAAATCTGAGTCACTGCCTGGTTGTGGTTTACCTTTCAGTGGCGTTCGGACCATGTTGAGCATCGGCCGCCGTAGAGTCCCGCAGAGATCTGAGAGACACACAGAGATCAGTCTTATAACTTGTTTCATGACGAATTTAATGAAAACATGCAGAGCTTTCAACATCGGAACCGCCCCAATAATACATTAATTCTTCATTATGCTGCAATTTACAAACGGGTCATGGGTAATGAGGACGAAACCTATAGAA
>NC_056699.1:30032064-30037959 GCF_018831695.1 Puntigrus tetrazona | reverse complement strand
ATATACACCGCAGGTACTGATAGATTATAAGCCAGTATGGCTCCCATTGGCAGGGCAGGATCAATTAAAACAGCATCAAAGTTTTGTTCTCTCAAAAACTCTACGAGCTCCTGGTTCTTGAATAGACTTTTGCTTGTAGAGGCCATCAGATTAAACATCTTTTTCAGATTGGCCACTGTTGAAAAACTTGTCGAACCTTGTTGAACAAATCCAGCTCGTAACTGACAGGAAATGTCTTTGTGGTGTAATGTTTGCCTGGACCCAAGCGCATGCTGATTTCTGGAATCACCACAATCACTGTGTGTCCTCTCCGTCCCATCTCTTCTGCCACAGCCTTCACCCCTGTCCAGTGACTTCCATCCATGGGCACAACTAACAGCTTCCCAGTCCAACCGCTCCTACCCTGCTCCAGAGCTGAAGAACAGACTACACTGATCACCACACATACAATTAATCTGCAGTACATCTTTCCAGCCAAAAAGTCTTCTCCTGGCATTACTAACCTTTACCTCTGTGTGTCCATTTGTCTGTGTGCAAATATATCAACTGAAATCTTATGCAATTCCCACCAGACAGATAGCAGAATCACTTTATGGCTTGCTAGTGGCTGGATATATGATGTAGGAGGGAACTTAATTGAAAACATTTAAAAAAAAAAATCCCCACACACACGTAAACCAAAGGATACTATTTGCTATCCCAGAAGACTGTGAATTATCTTAGCTTTGACCTTTGAGTTGTCCACAGAATATATGCAAATTTGTTAAAGACAGATTTAAGATATTTAAAAACCTGCACAAATTACCAAATTAATTTGTTTATATTTCATTTAAATGCCAGTTTATTGTGTCAGCAGTAGTGTTTTTTGTGAAGAATTGAAGCATGGAAGACATGAAGCGAAATGTGAACATGGAATAAAATTGAACCCCAAATATTAAATAACCCTATTTCCTAATTCTAACCATAAACTCTTAAACAACAAGGAAACAATAAATTGACAAGAATGGAGCCAGTCCTAAAACTACCCTTAGAAAAATTAACCATGATTCTATTATAGGAAGAGAGTAGTAACCTTGTTTTTTTCTGCACATTTATCAATATTAGTACAACCACAATTTTACTACAAATGCCATGGTTAAAGGGGCGAGCAGCAATGAAAGGGCCTTGCACTGAGGCTCACCCCCACCCAGTTAAAAGCGGTAAATATTGGAGGAATGTGTCAGTCATTTATATGTACCAAACTTTCTACTGCCAGCTAGTGGTGCTCTTACTACAACTGAATTATGGCATATAGACGTCTTCAGGCCAAACGTATGCTATCATATGTTATCAAACATATGAAGTTCAGTGCAGATTGAACATTGCATGTAATGCATACACCTTTTTAAACACTTCAGTGTTGATTCTATTTATAGAATCTGTTCACATTTAAACTTATTCTAGCTTTAGTTTAATCACACAATATGAGTCCTGACAGTCACCAACTTGCATTCTAAATCATTTATCATGGCCTGAAAAGTTGGCCTCTTTATCCCCCCAACAATCTCAAAGAAGTCATGCGGCATATACAGATTTACTGCAAATATCTAGTAAACTTAATATTCCATGCCTTGGGTATCTTGTAGCGAGTGTAAATATGATGCTAACCTTTTTCAGTGGGTTTCTAATTCCACAATTAATTCCTCCAATGAGCTGCATGTTGGGCATCAAGGGTTTGGGGAACTCCAGACTGAAATCATACCGAATCAACCAGACGGCTGCAGTGCTCAGGATCTCAATCAGGCTCACATCTCTCAGAAGGAAGTTGGATGTCAATTTCTCGAAGGGCCAGTATGCAAATTTACATATCAGTGGTTCCAGCATGCTGACAAAAACGTTCAGTACACGCTGACTAAAAGTCATGCGGTCTGAGTTTCGCGTCAAGAAACGTGGGACATATGAAGGAGGGTCAGGACAGGCTGTGGCCACAGCATCACAAGGCATTGCCCTTAACATATACACCGCAGGTACTGATAGATTATAAGCCAGTATGGCTCCCATTGGCAGGGCAGGATCAGTTAAAACAGCATCAAAGTTTTGTTCTCTCAGAAAATCTATAAGCTCCTGGTTCTTGAACAGACCTTCAGCTGTAGAGGTCACATAGTTAATAATATTTCTCATATGGGCCACCATTGAAGTCACACTCCTCAGTAGGGACTGCTCTGACTCATGAATATGTTCCACCATCATTTGGTTGATTAAATCCTGCCCGTATGTGCCAGGAAAGGTCTTTGTGGTGTAATGTTTGCCTGGACCCAAGCGCATGCTGATTTCTGGAATCACCACAATCACTGTGTGTCCTCTCCGTCCCATCTCTTCCGCCACAGCCTTCACCCCTGTCCAGTGACTTCCATCCATGGGCACAACTAACAACTTCCCAGTCCAACCGCTCCTACCCTGCTCCAGAGCTGAAGAACAGACTACACTGATCACCACACATACGATTACTCCTAAGTGCATCTTTAAGCCTCGCGACTAAAACTTTACTCTGGGCGACTAAATGATGTCTAATATTAGCCACATTTAAAGAAAAGTATAAGTTAAGCACAAATACAGTTTTACTCGCCGAACACACTGACCGAGGTCTCCTGAGTTTCACTCTCCGTCAAGTCATCTGTGCTATTTTTCAGTTTATCTCAATGGACTCGCAGCTCCCCTTCATTCACCCTGCCATAAACTCCCGCCGCCCTTTGCTTTTTTCCCACACGCAAAGAGAGACTGAGTCTTACACACCAAGCAAAACTGACGCGCTATATGTAAACGATATTTTATTTTCCTGTCAAAATGATGGAGCGCGTTTGGCTTTCTTAAATTTCTCTGGTAGTGGGAGGAGCTATTGCGTAAGCGACTATGATTGGTTGGCGCTCGACTATTACTGACTATTATCGCCCATGTTTGGATTTCAACAAATCAATTCGAGCATATGCAAACAACCTGATTAATATTCATGAATCCAGCAGCTTGTTAATTCTTACTGAGTTCATTGTCCTTATTAGTAGAATTCGTAGTATCTTACATGCACCCACATAAATATATGCTTGTAAAATAAAATATAAAAAACAATATAAATATATACATAGCATCCGTAGCATATCAGTCAGGCGAATACAAGCCTCTAAACCAGTCCTAAAACTGTATCACTTACATTAACAATAATTCCTAAAACCTGACTGGTTGTAATGTTTTTTCTAGGACTAACAAGAATGTTGCTACAAAAATAGGTTCGCCCAAAATGACCCTGGCAGTGAATTACCTACAGTACAACAGATACAGAGTCCAGTCTTTTGTTTTGTTTTGTTTTTTACTGGCTGAGATCCCAGGACCTTTGTCACTGTTTTCAGCCTGCGTGTACCTACAGATAATATAGTGACTTTTGAAAAGTCCATATTTTAATCGCACAATACGAGTCCTGACTTTCAGCTACCACTTTACATTCTAAAATAGTTATCATGGCCTAAAAAGTTGACATTTTTTAATCACCTCGTCAGTTAGTTTTGCATAGATTTGTTGTGGATATTTAGTAAACTTGATACTCTGTGTCTTGGGTATCTTGTAGTGAGTATGAAGATGATGCTAACCTTTTTCAGTGGGTTCCTAATTTCACAGTTAATTCCTCCAATGAGCTGCATGTTGGGCATCNGAGGCTCACATCTCTCTGAAGGAAGTTGGANCGTCATTTCCTTAAAAGGCCAGTACATAACCTTACATATCAGTGGTTCCAGCATGCTGACAAGCATGTTCACCACACGCTCACCAAAAGTCATGCGGTCTGAGTTTCGCGTCAAGAAACGTGGGACATATGAAGGAGGGTCAGGACAGGCTGTGGCCGCAGCATCACAAGGCATTCCCCTTAACATATACACCGCAGGTACTGATAGATTATAAGCCAGTATGGCTCCCATTGGCAGGGCAGGATCAGTTAAAACAGCATCAAATTTCTGTTTTCTCAGAAATTCTATAAGCTCCTTGTTATTGAACAGACTTTCAGATGTTGAGGTCATGTAGTTAACAACTTTTCTCAAATGGTCCACCTTTGAAGTCAAACCCTTCAGTAAGGACTGCCCAGGCTCTGTTAGTTCACGAACATGTTCCACCATCATTTGGTCAACTAAATCTTTCCCGTATGCGACTGGAAAGGTCTTTGTGGTGTAATGTTTGCCTGGACCCAAGCGCATGCTGATTTCTGGAATCACCACAATCACTGTGTGTCCTCTCCGTCCCATCTCTTCTGCCACAGCCTTCACCCCTGTCCAGTGACTTCCATCCATGGGCACAACTAACAGCTTCCCAGTCCAACCGCTCCTACCCTGCTCCAGAGCTGAAGAACAGACCATACTGATCCATAGACATAAAGTTACTCCTAAGATCATCTTTGCAACAAAAAACCTACTTTAAAAAAATCTGGTGAGGTGAACCATTGATTCTGGATTTCTCTCTGTCCTAGTATGAACAAATATATCAACTGGTTGCTTTTGCAATTTATGATCAGATAGAGATCAAGATTGCTTTTCAGCATTTAAGTGGCTAGACAAATAATGTGGGAGGGACTTTTTGAAATTCTAAAACACATTTACCCAGCAAATCTATTAAAAAGCAAAACTGCTTTAACAACAAATATCATAGTTTGCCAGTTGCAGGCAGACTTTGGTGGTTAGTTATTACAATAATTTCAGTGTAAACAGAAATATATTATTGGCAGTACTTCACTTAAAGATGCAAATAACATCATAAATTCACAGCGCAGATGTTCAGCTGTTTTATGGATTTCCTAAATTGCTTATTTTCCAGTTAGTTCAGTTTCCAGTTTTTGATAACAGTGGTTTCTTAAACCAAATAATAAATCTTTGAAAGCCGTGAAGAAGACTGAAAATCATCTTTCGAGTGAATCAGTACATCAATCTGCAGAGCAAAAGTTTAAGTATACTACAAACACATTTGTATATTTATGTACATAATAAAAATACCTGGCAATTGTACTTGGTATAAAGTCAAGCTAAATTGAAAACAAATAATTTAGAACTTTTTGCACATTAATTGTGTAATGTTCAAGAAACAATACATATGACTGTGCTAAAGTGAAATTATTGCATTAAAATTATACTGATATTATTCAAACATCATACAATACTCATTAATAGGGACATTAAACCACATTTAGGCTTAATGTTAGAAATGTACATTATGCATAAGTAGCACTGCAAATAAATTTAAATGCTAATTTTTATATTTTATTATAATGGATTTGAAGAAGTAGAAGTATATATATATATAAATAAAATTTGCTAGTGATGAGACATCCTGATTTTGCAGAGTAAGGCATGTTCCTATATCAACCTGTCGTTGTTGTTGTTGTTCCAGGACCAACAAAATAACAACAAACAACAACAACAAAAATAAACAAAAAAACAGTTCTAAACAGTGTTCTTACAATAATCTAAGCTTTAAACTACAGGGACATTTTCGGTCAATAAAAATGGTGTACAAGCCTAAACCAGTAATAAAACAACACATTTTAAAACAACATTACACCTAAACCAAATCATAAATTCTGACTGGTTGTCAGGAATGTTGTTCCACGAAAAAATGACCCAGATACATGTGGAACCGAGCAAACTTAGGTGCACCCAAAATGACCCTGTTAATGAATTACAATATGTATGTAGGTAAAGAGTCATGCTCGTCTTTTTTTTCAGACTGAAAACCTAGAAACTTTAGCACCCTTTTCAGCTGTTACTTCCAAATCTGAGTATAATGTAGTGAGTACAAAGAGGATCCTGACCTTTTTCAGTGGGTTTCTAATTCCACAATTAATTCCTCCAATGAGCTGCATGTTGGGCATCAAGGGTTTGGGGAACT
>NC_056699.1:29957157-30031964 GCF_018831695.1 Puntigrus tetrazona | reverse complement strand
TCGCTTTCTCTCACGCGTCAGGTTTAGCCGAGTTTTGACCAATGCACCCACTGAACTCTTTCGACACAGCACAGAAAGACATAGAGATGCGTGAGCCTTCTTTAGATTCACGCAGATGTGTTATTTATATATTTAATGCGGTGCGTCTAAATGATGAAAAAAAATGTAGTACTTTACAGCTGTGGTCAAAAATTTTTACCATACACTTCGCAGTATCTGCAACATGTTGAATATTTTACCAAAATAAGAGAAGTAATACAGTACATGTTGTTTGTTTTTTTTTTTATTTAGCACTGACCTGCATAATACATTTTACATAAAAAGGCAGCATAGTTCTAGAGAAAATAAAAATTGCCCTTTTCAAAAGTTTCTGCCAGATTCTTAAAGGGATAGTTCATCAACCATCGTTTATAAAGCTATCTTATTTTTGCTGCTGCTCTATTCTTATGGCTCCTAAATTACAGTTCATAAACTACTATTTCAGTGATTATTACCTTATCTTACCTAACCTTATTACCTTTTTGTTGATCTGTTCCTGTCTATATAAGGTTATTTCTGTTAAAATATCTTAATTTGTGTTCTAAAGATGAACAAAAGTATAATGGGTTGAAATGGCAGCGGGAGTAATGTTGACAAATTTTTTTTTTTTGGTGAACTATCCTTTTAATATTAATATTTTTTATTTATTTTATTTATTTGTGATTAGCTGCGCATGAGTCCCTTATTTGCCTTCACTTTTTATTTATTTATTTTTCGGAAAAAATCTTCAGATCAGCAAATCTTTGGTTTTCCAGTATTTATTGCGTATTTAAAGCACGTTCCAAAGATGGCGCCTCAACGAGGACTTACATGCAACTGTTCAAACAAAGTTACACAAATGCATTATGCATTGAGATGCTGGAAGTGAAACCTTTTTCAAGATCAGTGTAAATTTGAAGTATCTGCGTGGGAATGCATGCGGCTTCTAGTGCAGTACTAAGTAAACAAAAAAAAAGAAGTGATATTTAGGTAAAATAAAGAAAAATGTGCACTTTCATTCTGTTCAAAATGAAACACGCTCTTAAAGCATCGCCTTTCATTAAGTGTTTGCACTTTTTGCAATAGTGCGTTTGAGTCGCTAAAGTGGCAAAAGATGGATCTCAAAATCCTACGATCGTTATTGGAATTGGTCAAGTATGCTAAATGATGCTGAAAAACCAAAGAATCTGTTTTCCAGGACTGTCTGATGCTCAGTGGTTTGGGCCTGCTGTATAAGGTACCTGAAAGAGAAAGCTAACACGCTGCTGTTTTCAAAGGGGCACTAAGTCAGAAAAATAAATTCAGCACTCCAGAGTAGCCAGACTGCAAGTATCTCATTGTGACGCAAACGTATAATATATCTTTTGTTCCACCTCCATTTGCTCTCTCTCCTTCTGTAGTTAAACCGTTATCTCAGTCTGTAGGCGCAACTGCTAATCAATCCTCCGCCTCTCAGGCGAATCAATGTCTCACTCACATAACAGCTCATATGGCGACTCATGGTGTTTGTGAATCCTGCGGCCGGGCAGAGTGGTTGTTGCTTAGATTGAACACGTTGTCCATCCTTTTTGCTTGTAGTGTTGTAGCGGTCTGTATCTCCATTTTATGAGCCATATTAAATTAGCAATCAAAATCACGATCATCAATACATACATTAATATCAACATTTTTCTTTTGGCTGAAATCAGATGTATATGAATGGAGTCATCACAGATGATATTTTAAACAGTTTTTCACACTTTGCTTAGTTTACATAGTGTTTAGCAGTTTGTACTGACAAGAAATGACCATTTAGGCGAATATGATATATCTTTATCTTTATTCTGTGTACTACACAAATGGTGGCTGTTTTACAAAGAAAATACCCATTTAAACTATTTCTCCCTCTTCAGTAAGCAAACTTTGGCTATAAAATGTATATAAATTTTATTGTAATTTACAGATTAAGTTAATAAGTGGTCACAATTCGTTCCATTATTAAGAAACTTACTGACTTTATTGCTTTAAATGAAACCATTGTTAGCTACATGAATCATTCTTCAGCTGGATTTAGAGCTGAATCCTCAAGTGCTCATGTCATCGCATCACATTAATCCAGTAATACTTATTGAACAAACCGCTACACCAAACGTACGGTTTAGTAAAGAAATCCCATACGGCTTTTAGAAGACCACCTCTCATTTCTACAAGAAATCAGCTGTATGTGTTTAGAAAAGGAGACCCTAGCTACTCCCTGTAATTTAGAAGTCGCCAATGCAAAGCAACAAGTTGTTCATAATTAATCAACCAAAATTGTTTGTTCATTAACAAGCCAGACACCAGGAACCTTCGGCCGAGCTACATTTGCGCAGACGTAGGCCTGCTAAGATGGGATGACTAATATATTCAGGTGATGATTTTGGAGCACGCAGCGTGAAAATGTCGCTACAAACCTTTCATTTATGGGTCTAAAGAGGGCGCAAGAAAAGTTCAGATTTTCCCACCTCCTCCTCAATCCCAAAAGGCTTTAGGGCACTGGTAAGTACTGTTGGGTTATGTGATAAGTCTCAAAAATGGTTGTTCAAGTCTGTCACTCCGAGATACCGCCACGTCGCCGCCGCCGTTGTCTGCAATGAGCCTCGGTTTCTGCAAGATTGGATGAGAAGCGACATTAAATGCACTCCACGTCCCATAGAACAGACAGCAGATGGATAGGACAGCATTTTAGAGAATGCACAAAACCAAAAAAAATAAAGCATAGATTTTAAAGGTGGTCACAAAATGGAGAATGTGAAATAGTCTGGGTATTTTACACCCATGCTGCAGCTTAAACATATTTAGATAATGCTCCTACCAAAAAACGGTGTACTACCAAGTTTCTAGAACTCCAAACTTTTCCTCCGAAAACGTACAGTTATTTTTGTAGTACACCAGAGATTTTTCAATTATAAGTGTTAATCAACACATCCCAGCGTACATCTTTTGTCACAAGACAAATAATAATAGTCCCTTTTAAACTATATACAAAAAATGAAGCAATTAAGCAAGCAAAAGCAATTACCATTACTTAGAGCTATTTACTGATACGTTGCCTTATTCGTCTTCCTCGAGATCTGACTCAAACATATTTGGCTCTACTGCCTTGTAGCTTGCCATTTCAGTATCAAACACACAGCATGCTGTAAAGGAGGGTGTGCAATACATGAGATTAATAATCACAGCAGTAGGTTTTCATTTGGTTTCTCCTTGAAGTAACACCCCAGCTTGAAATTAAGGGTTTTACAGAGTAAAAATAAAGGAAAAATTCACTGTTATAAGGTGGACAACAGCGCTATGTTACGTTGGTTGCTGCCGTAAAAACAGTCTGCCATTTTGACTGTTCCGCTCACCTGGGCTTCTCACGGGCGTTGGTGTGGAAAGAAACAGAAGCTCATTAAAACTCCCATACATTTGTTTTAAAGGCATTCATTCTGTCTTCATTTAGTAGTAGAGTTTCTTTCTCCTGTAGCAAGTAGCCACTTGTGGGTTACTGACATTGAAAATATCTGGATTTGTGAAAGAAACTCGTACAGGTTTGGAACAAGTGGTGGGTGAGTGAATGATGACACATTTCCATTTTTGGGTGAACTATTCCTTTAATTTTTCTCCAAGCGCTGTGAAATCGGGTACCAAGTTTGCATAGTTAACGTTCTTGGGTGTTTATCCATGTAATTAGATGCTGCAGCGCGTTCTAGAAGTAAACATGGAGTGATATACAGGCCGTATGATTCATCTCTGTACGCACTTGCAATGGTTGTTCATCACAATCCTTTTAAATGAACATACCTGTGCGAGTGAGAGAGAGAGGCGATAAAAACTGATAAAAAAATGCAATTTGCATGAGGTATTGCTGTATGCCAATAGCAGTGACTCAGACTTACCAAAGCCTTCAAAAAACATGAAGAGGAGGAGTTAGAGAGGGAGGGCGAGCAGGGGTGGGAAAAAGATAAACAGTTGCTCCCTATTGAAGCCAGTTAGAGATGATTTTTGCTCTGTGCCGAAAATAAGGTTTCATTTTTCACGCTTGCAAAGCTGATGAGTACAAAGCGAGACGGTTCTGTAGGAATAAGCTATTGTTTTCACCACTGTGACACTTAAGCGAAATGTGATCATGGCTTAAATGGAAAGAACTCCCTCTAATGCGTTTCTGAAGAGACTGTGATAGCTTCAGTGATGTTCTTTATTCATTTTTAACAGAATGGACTTCAAATCTACCAGCAAATGACTACATCACCTATTATTGCGAACACGGTTTTAACTGGGACTTTTGAAACTCAATTATACCTTCATTTCATATGTGCGCACAGGGGACAGTACTGTTATTGTTCTGATGAGCCTCTGTATTATTAGCATTTATGCGGTTGCTATCTGTGACAGTACTATTTGCGAGCTGAAAGTACATATTAAGGCTTTGCATTGCTCTATTCCACTGCAGTGAACCAGGATAACTCAAATAAATGTTGCCACCGACTTTTTTAAACAGCCATTAAGGCCCGGAATTAGGCTAAAACAATATCTTGATAGTAGTTTGACCAAAAATGAAACTTGAAAATGAAATGAACAGTACCCCAGGCCATCCAAGATGTAGATGAGTTTGTTTAACAAAACAGATTTGGAGAAATTCAGCATTACATCACTTGTTCACCAATGGCTCTGTACAGTGAATGGGTGCCGTCAAGTGAGAATGAGAGTCTGATAAAGTCACACAATAATTCACACCAACTCCATCGGATAAAGCTGAAAGTTTTTCCCTCGTTAATTAAACTCTTTCTTTAAACTAGGACTGGAAAATGAATGATATTCACAATAAATTCTTGAATATTTATTAATAATTCACAAAACAAAACAGATTATGGAACTGGGGAAAAAAGTGTGTTTACTAAGGCATTATTTTGGATCTGTACTGCATGTTAAACAGCATTCAAATGCGTTTATTCTTCTGTTTCATCCGTTTTCTCACAAAATGTTTATCTTTGCCTTTCATTTATTATTTGTCAAAACTGTCAGATGAAAAACATGTAGTTACTCTCAAATTAGGATTTATCAACATTGTGAAGCTAGCATTTAATTATGATTAAGAATAAATTTAGAGTACAACATTGTTTCAAAGTGATTGTCAGCTCCATCTATTGAAAAAAAAAAACAAGGTTTGACAACTGGCAAATGTTGCTAAAATAAAATTTTCATTACTTTTTTCGCGAGTTGGAAGATACTTTATACTTTTATTTACGGCAACTTATAATAACCACTAAACATTTGATCAGTTCACCTATTAAAGGGGAATCGAAAACATGATTTTGTTGCCAGTGCCATGCTCTTTCTTGAGCTTCCTAGTTTTTTAAGAATAGCTCATAGAAAATGTTTCTTACTTGACATATATCACTGGAATATGTGTCTGAGACATCACACCTGTCTCTGACAGCCTTAGGCTTTATCAACAGTAAAAAGAATCTGGCCGCAGGGCACCATTGTTTGGCCAATCAGAAGACACTGAGGCGTTTGCCGCCTGTCAGTTATTTTAGGCATTCGGGTTCATTTTTGAGTGTTGCTGATGGAAGCCAGAGTTTTGGAGAGGGACCAGTCTAATTTCCTTGGGTGCAGTTTCTAAGGTGGGATGTCTCTGCCAGAGCTCTCTGTATTCAGCGGACAGATACTTTTGTTTGTTCTTCAGCTTACCTCTTATAATCCAGGGCATGGGGGGAGAATTCTTTTTGAATGTGCTGATTACTAGTCAAAATAATTTGTCACAGAACTTGTTTTATCTGTCGTCTCACCTCAAAAGACACTGATTCAACCACTTATGTCAGCTGGATTACTGTTCACGTTCAAACAGCGCATAGTTTTTAAAGCGTCTTTCGGACTCACAGAAATTTATTTATTTTATCATTTGTTTTTACCTGTCCAGTAGAAAAGAAGTAGTATGCATTCGGGACGGCATGAACCATCCCCTTAACTATCATATGCTGTTAATGTACCGAATCCAAGGCCAGTGTAGACTAATAAGAATAAAGTGAAACCTCTTGCGTACTTGGGTGCAGTGTTTGTTTTATCTAGAGCTCCAAAGAAATATTTGCAAAAATCAGGTAAGATCCCAATCATTCAAAGATGACGTTCTTGTCCGATGAGGGCAATGGTTCTCTGCCACTACCAATATATCCAGCAACAGAAGTTTATGGAAAAGTTGCTTCTCTCCCTGGAAATTGATAAAGAACATGTTTTATAGTCTAAAAAATCAAACTGCTTTGAATTGCCATGACACATTTCAAACTTAAAATACATAACAATCTGCGGGAGACGTCTTCTTTCATTGAATACCCATATTCCTCCTATTAATAAGCTGTTTATTACACAGATATAAAATAATACTAAAGTACTTTGTAACACAGTAACATGAGTACTTTTTTACTCTTACTTGAGTGATATTATTTTTAGTACCTTTACTGGTACTCAAATAAATTATTCCTAAGTAGCAATACTTTTACTTAAGTACAATTTCTTAGTACTCTTTTTCACAGCTGACAACGAGGCACTTTTTCACGATCCAGCTTCATCTAATCTCTTCTCGAAGCTGCACTCACCTCAGTGAGATGGGAGAAAATACACTCTTCCCCTGGTCAAGCAGTCAACCTGACATCTTACTTAAAAAAGCCAAAATGCTTCACATCCACTCGCATTAAACTTGCTGCTCAGCTCCTGGCACGGCTTCAACTCTCCCTCCCGAGTCCCCAGCCATTTTTATTTCATAGCTTTGAATTTGTAGAGGGTGAGAAAAGGTAAAGTGCTTTCGTGCTCTGAGACGGCTATAAAGCCGCGCGGCCCTGGCTGCCCACTTAGCACTGAGAATAAAGATTAAATACTTTCTGTTTTGCGCTTCAAAAGCTATGGAGCTATACTTGAGCTCCCGGTTGGTTTCGAGTTGGTCTGTGATTACACCAGCGTGCGCTTCGTTGGCGACAAGCGTCTGAGCGTTTCAAAGCATCGGAGCCTGATGCATCCCCGTTTCAAAGCGCCTCTTTCCCCACAGCCGCATGCTAATGCAATTTAACCTCACACACATCCATGCTGATTTCATCAGCGGCCAAAACACCCGGCTGCAACTTAATAACGATGCATAGGAACCTTGGGTCGGTCTTTCAAAGCGACACTTCTGAAAATACGCGAAATAGTGAGAGGGCTTCCATCATCACACTCAAGGATATCGTTCATCTTTGTCTCACCCTCTCACTTTTTGCCTACGTCTCTCTCCCGTGATATCTTGAGCTAATTTGATGGTACGTTTTGCAGTCTAGTCACTGATTAAGGCATCTCCATTCATCACGCTTCTGTGGTAAGAGTTCCCGAGGCTTTGTTGTTAAGCCTGTGAAAAAAGCGATAGCATTGCATCACTGGCGACAGTTTTTCATTATAAACAGTTTACTTACCCATCCCTTATCCATCCACGCGATGAGCTCGTCAGTCATGTAGCGAGGAAACAGATCCCATCACATCATGAAATTAGAAGCAGCGCCATTTCCACTTTAACTTCCCACCCAGTAAAGGAAAAAAAATAAAAAAATACAATACAACAGCAGCGTCAAAATAAACACATCAATTTATCTTTTTGATGCGAGAAAGTCAAGCGAAAAGCTCTTCGCTCGGAGAGCTACCAAAGTGGGATGCTTTTAACACTGTTGAAATAAGTGAGAGGGTTCATTTAAGTTTGCAAGTTTTGTTATTACTGTATCTAAAAATGAATGCATCGGTATTTTGCATTTTCCATCAGATGAAATGATACTTCCATTAGTGCTATGGAGAAGCGTTAACACTCAGGCATTTATTATTTGGTATCTTGAATATGATGTGCAGCTTTCTTGGTGTTTGTTGTGTTTTTTTCTTTGTGTTGTTGAAACAACCCCAGTCTAATAGATTTGTTTTTGGACTTCTTATTATGCTGTGTACAGACTGTGTTGATTTTGAATGAAGTTTTATACAGAGGGTTCCTTACTTCACCTTGCATGTCTTATTTTGTGTATTTTTTAGCCCCAGAGAGAAAATAGCTGGGTCAAAGATGTCTCAGGAGTTTCTTCTGGAGATTCTTTTCTGACCATTGTGCAGTTTTTATTTCCATATCCAAACATTTATCTTTATATCTGCAGCTAATATTTTAAGATATAACAAACCTATTGATCAGAGATATAGGCTAACTGTTCCACATTGACTTATAGCATGTCTTTGAGACTTGTAGTTAGGCTAAGCGTAATATCATGCAAATCGCTCCAACTTAATATAATTTATTTAGTTTTAAACCCTTTTCATCTTCAAGAAATATATTTATATGAGAAGTTATTTTTATATAATAATTATAATAATAACAATTATTAATAATTTTATATTAGTTATACAAAATAGTAAAATGCTATTTAAAATATTTAAATTTAAATTGTAGCTAACCTTTTATAAACAGATTTTCTTAAAATAATTATGTTGTGAAGCAGAAACTGTCATATTTTCCAAGAATACAGTTTGTGATTAATGAATGAATATACTCACTTTGTCGTTTATAAACTCTGTCTGTGTGTGTGTGTGTGTGTGTGTGTGTATCTCTATATATTGTATATTTTGTTCTAGGTTTTTATTATTTTATTATTTTTATTATTTTATTATTATTTTTATTATAAAAACTTCAAAAACTTTCACTTTGACATGCATGAAAGGTCAAAAACACATTCGTTATCTTATAATATGTATGTATTATTACCTTACTTGCTCAATGACTCCTGAATTATTCATTCAATAGTTGAGTTTTCCGAACTCCTCCTTTATGTGGCGCTACTCTGCGTTGATTGGTTCGATTGGTCTCATTTGCATTTCATCATGCCTGTAATCCCTGATAAAGCAGCCTTTGTGCAGTGCTGTTTCTGACAGAAAACTAATAATGTGTTCTATTTATGACGTATCGACTCAAGTCTCAGATGACTTTCAACAGATGGCTTTCCAGACTAGTCTTGTGTAGCTAGACTTTCAGACTGTGGCTGAAAGTCTGGAATCTATGGTAGCGTTCATTGGCCAAGGCCCGCCCATAAGACAGTTTCACTGACAATCAAACAACCAATCACAGTTCATTACGTTCAGCACTACCTTTTGAAGTGTGGTCGTAAACCCATCAGACGTATTTACAAATTCTATGCCGCAAATTTTAAATATTTCACCTACTTTGATCCTGCTGTGCAACTGCTGCGACAACTGTGGCCTCTGGTGTAGAAACAGTGTACTCTTTGTCCTTCTTTCCAGAGCGCTCTGTAGCTGGCGCTCCCGTTGCATCTGCCGTTGCTAAGCAACCATGATCAGCGTTCTCTATTAAAACGTGGACGTTTCAGCAAAAAAAAAAAAAAAAAAAAAGCGCTAAAAATCAAAGTGAAGTTGAAGTAGCTCTGCTGCTAATTAAAAAAGGCTCTCCTGTACAGCTATGATCAGCTGTTCCTCCATCTTGGTTGAGCTTTCAATGTTGTTACGAGAGAGATGTAAATAGATTGGTTGATTTTTGTCACATGACCTTCCAGCACACTTGTGGCATTTTAAAAGGTTAAAATGCACGTTGCTTCTCTATTATGAGCGTCGACATGAGCTTGAGAGTGCAAAAGACTCTATTTGTGAACAGTATATTTTTACCAAGACCATTAAGTGGGCAGACACAATTCTAATGTTTAATTTTGATATCAACATGAATCGGCTTGGAATACAAGATTCGTTTCAATGAGTCAGGTTTGAATCTTTCTTTCGAGATAAAATAACTTTGTATATGGTGCAGTTTCGTATTTAAAACTTTGCAGGATGTTTTCAGTGGTGCTGTGTTATATTTAAAAATTGATAATAAGAATAATTTTGTTAAAAACTGTTTTTCTTGAATCAGTCAAGCGCCTTACCAAAACTGTTTGATTTGATCATTCAAGCAGATCACTCGTTGCCTACTGGACTGTTTGGAGTGGTCTGTCACACCAAAACACAATTGGGATAGTTAATTGAATACCAAGAAGAAAATATCTCAGCGATTGGAATAAACGCTGGCGCTAGCCACCAGAAGAAACGTTTCGTGGACGACAAGAAGGCTATTTCAGAGCGTGTCAGTCATTTTATTAACCCTCAAGTGATTTAGATTCTTTGTAACTGTGAAAACACGTTAATCTGATTAGTATTTTGAAAACAGCTAAACTAATTTCAGCCTACTAAAATATTTATTAATTCTCAAGTTTGGGGATGTCAAATATTGAAAAGCAGTAGAGCAAATGAAGGTCATGATCCTGTTTTTTTCTTTTCTATTATGAATGTATTTTTAATCACCTCTACTTCAACTCCCAGGAACAAGGCTAACTCAAAGGATACACTGACATGTGTTTTTTTTTTTTTTTTTGGGGTTTTTGTGTAAGTTGATGCAGACTTCAGGTTGAGCCAGGAAAAAAGTTAAAAGAGTAAAGTTAAGCGAAGGAATATATCTAGAGAGATTTGGGAGGTGAGACAGAGTGCATTTTCTTTAATAGAGAGAAATTGGTGCCTTTCATTTCAAAGAAACTGTCACAGTCATGAAACAATATAAGTCACACTGTTACAAGCAGACACACAAAGGCATATAAGTACTCCTCAGCACAAATGGTAAAAAATAAATAAATAATAAAATAATAAAGCTGAAGAATTGAAGAAAAACAACATATAATGGAGGCATAAAGTGAATCTATAGCAGAGCAGGCACAAGTTTTTTTTTCTTCTGCACTGCTCTTTGTGAAAACCTAGCAGGTTTTCTCAAAAGTATTCGATCTAGCAGCCATAAAAAAATGACATAAAACAGAGATGTTTGTGAGGCCTCTCTTAAGAATAAGTAAAAATCAAAAGCACGGGAGAAAGCTCATAAAAGCATTCTATATGACCCGTTATACAGAGTGTGTGAGCACTGTGAGCTTTGTGTGAGAAAATACCTACATTTAAGTTGTTACTTAATGATGCAATGATGCACCGAGCACAAAAAGCTCCACATTTTCATACTGAAAGAAAGGTCTTCCACTCCATGTTTGTTTTCTAGAGAAGAAAACCAGCAGTATGTGTTTGGAACATCACGATTGAAATGATCTGTCAGGTGGGTGATTGTAACCCATTAGGTTTTCCGCTTTCATCCGAGGCTTCCATTCAAGAATCCACTTTTGATTCCAGCCCTTATGCTCTCAACTAGTTTGTCATTGAAGTTTTTATTCACAAACGCCTTCACAGAAATATAATTTTTGATAAAGGCTTAGATTGATCATGTCACTCCAGTGACGGGGACTGAAACAATTTTAGAATTTTGACTTTCATTTTCTTTTTTGGACATTTTATCATCTCTTGATCTTTTTGATCTTGTCTGTCTGTAGCTCCAGTGACATCTGACGGAGATCCGTGCTGACGTATGACAGTCTCGCTGTGCTTGGCACTTTGTCTTTTCTGTGAAATTGAACCTTTATTTGACTGCCAGTGAGAGGCTGCTTGTAAATAAAGTAAAATTTTAGGGCTGCCAAGTTGAATTCTCAGCTCTGAGTTGACATCCTCAAATAGTTGGTTATGGAGTGAAAAGAGACAAGCAAAACATTAGCTATGGCACTGTTTCCAAGTCGGAGCAAGTCACATAACCTAAAAAGAGCGTGTTTAAGTTTTGAGGGCTTTCATAAACTTTGCTATGGCAAATTAAGTTCATAAACGAGTACTAATATTGTACTTGCTTCTGTTTTGTCTTTTTTTGAGTTTAGCAAATGACGACAGACTAAAATTATACTTTTTTTCTGAACAGTATTGTGTGCTCACAGTAAATTTATATCACTTATAATTTCCAGGAACAAAATCTTGTTGCATGATCATTTCACCGCAAATCAAAGCTTGCTTTTACATGCTTAAATCTAAGTCATCAAATTTCTTACCTTATCTAAACACGTTTCATTATTAATGTGACTCTTGAATTATAGATTTTGTTTACAGTCCAGTCATTTACAGATTCTGTTTTTAATGAATAAGCCTCTGAGATGTTTGGTTCTCATACTTAAGCTGTATCTATTTTTAAAACTTCAAATAATTTATAACATACATTTATCTTGTCTTGATGTCTTACTTGATCTCTCAGAAGTGGCTAAAACTGCAGTCATGTGACATGGTTCCCATCTAATTACATAATGTTGTTAAATTACATGAAAGCGCTTAATGAATTATTCAGTACCGCTTTTATAGAGCTGTGAAGTAGTACTTTTATCGGCAGTTTCGCTGCTTTTAACATTTCAAAGACGAGGAAATAATTCAATTAATGTGCTCTCTTGTTTAGATCTTGTGCTTTATATTTTTTCAAATGGTGTAGATGTTTATGACCTTGTGCGCGTCCGTTGTAATTGCCTTATTGTTAAAGAAATTATAAAAAATAAATTATATTGTGTGTGGATGTTTTAGACACATTGTACAAAATCGCATAAGTGAGGTCATACGACTGTAATTAGCCACAAACTCGTAAAATGTGCGGAATACACCATCGATAGACTTTATGTGAGCTTCAGACTTGCTACAAGGCATCCACTTTTAAAGTTTTGTGAAATGATGAGGCCAGACATTGGTGCAGAAAACGGCTGGCGTGGCTCCAACGAAGAAATTTGTATTTGCTTGTGTAAAGTAAAATTAAAAGCAACATGCAAGTCACAGAGAGTGTGAGCGATATTGATGAAGAAAACCTTTCCTTTCCGCAAATTAAGATTAATTCTCACCGAGCAAGCGCTTAGTAATCGTATTGAAGCGATAGTGTCTAATTTATCCCACCAGGTTACGCGCATCGCGAGTCCAGAAGTCTGCTTTGAGTTTGTGTTGGTTGGTACATAAATATTTAGAGAGATTGCCCTAGTGACAGTTTGAGTTTCTAAAATCCCTGAAGTGTCTGTGCTGACTTTTTATTCACACAAATCAATGCAGCTCCGCAAAGTTCAAGCATGAAGCTCTGGTCTTGTTAGATTAAGAAAATGCTTTAGAAGTTTAAAGTGCCTGCATACGCTTTAAAAGTTTAGTAAATGCATTTATTTGATACAAAATATATATTTTGAAATATTATTCAATATTGGTAGCGCTTTATAACGTGACATTTTATTAATGTATTAACTAACATGAACAAAAAATATACAGTATTTTAATCATATCTCATTGCCAATGTTGAAAGCAGTTGTGCTGTTATTGAAACTTTAATATTTCAGGTTTTATTGATGAATAGAAAACTGTGTATCGTATGCATTTCAGTATCACAAGCTCACAAAAACTGAGTATTTTATGCTCACCATTTTGTGTGTCAATACCCTGAGTTTTAGTTTTCATTCGGCTTAATATTTTGAGCTCTGTTGTAACGTGAAAGAATAAAAAAGCTAGAATACAATAAATAGGTTGTAAAACTTTTAAGCTTTATAAAGTGCAAAGTCTAAAAGTTTAAGTCTTATGAAACCATATAATAACTCAAATATAAGTCATTATTTATTGATACTCAAAAATGAGGACTGCATTTTAATTTTATGTGAAATGTTTCTTTATAGATGTAATGTTGCTGTCTGCCTTCTTATAAATTCTTGTTGTGGTTTTTAAGACGACGTGGAAAAAAATCTCTTTAAAATTAGGTTACATTTTAAAGTTTGGCCTTGCTGCAGAAATCCAGCCGGTCCAGCTGGCCCAGGCTGCCCCCAAAAAGGACGTAAATACTCTGGCCACAATCATTGGGAGGTAATTAAATTCACGAGCTAGACGTCTTGGCCTGCTCTGATATGTGGACAGTTATTTGTTTCCTGCGTGCAGATGGCACATAATATGCGTCCAGGTCATTCCTCTGCCCTAATCGGTCTCTGCTTTTGTGGTCATTTAGACATTGATTAATCGGTGGCACTCCAGCCTGACTTAATTGTTAGGTGAGAAATAACACATTCATTCCCTGCTGTATTTTATGCTTTTCCTGATTTTTAATGACGGTTCGCTTGCTGTTAAAGCTTCTGCTCTAAAGACCCTGGCACGGCTTTAAGACAGATATTAAAAAGTGCCCTTTAATCAGTTGTAGGGGTGGGAAAAGTGCAGCGAGGGTGGGATGACTGGGGCTATGAATCACCTGGCTTGGGGAGAAACGAGTGCAGTTCAGTGGTGTTTTTACTCTTCATTTGGTTTCCGTCAGCTTAATAGTCATCGGTCTGTCTGGCTCTCTCTGGCGACTGCGCGGCTCTCGCCGTGATTTACATGCTTTATAATCGGCCCGGTAATGGTTCTGATGGGCCTCCGTCACACAGTTTGTTCTCTTAATATTTGCTTGGCTCACCTTCAGGGTCTCGCTGATAAAAATGTGCATCTCAGAACTCATTTCTTGTAAAACACGTCCTCCGTATAGACATTAAATGGCAGTTAAGAACCAAACGTTTTCAAGGTTGCCAAAATCCTTTTCGGGAAGTCAATTTGAAGATAGGAAATGAGATATTGAGCTTTCTTTTCATTACAATTGACAACTTTTATGTAGCGAGCAGGCCTGTCGTTCAGTATAAAAGTTTAGGCGAATTAACTATGATATAAAACTGTTTTGCAGAACCTTTTGAACTCCTACTAACTGTAAAAAATGTATCTGCTTGTGTCACTTATTTTTAATAAAAGTGAAGCAGGCATGCTCTGCTCTTTAAACTTCATAAAATGACCTGAGTATTAACGATATGCAGTTTGGAAGCTAAAAGATAAGAGTTAGACTTAAAGATGACTTTTTTCAATCCAAATATTAATAATATAATGCTTGATTTTGTTCATTTACTAACTTAACAAGATGAAACTGGTCAGTATAAAAAAATATGTAGAGGAAAACGAAAAAAAAAAAGATTAAACATATGTCTTAATAAACTGCCAGTATTTAATTCTAGATATTGCAAAAATAACAATACCCGCTTAAATTATTGATATAAGGCTTACTTAGTTTTAATAATGAAAAAAATGTTATTAAAGAAAATTAATATATGTATTTGAAATGATCATATAACACAAAGCAAAACCCTTCTATTTTTCTGAGGTTTTTGGTTTCTTTTTAAAGGCTGTAAAAGTCTTGTTTATGTTTCTCTGAAGGCTGAGTCCCAAGGGTTACCTAAAAGTTCAGATGACCCCTTGTATTAAACAACGCTTTACCGCCAATGTTTATGCATGAAACTCACTCTGAAAGACGCAGGAGTTGAAAGCATTCACCACAACCCCCCAAAAAGTTTATAAATAAAATCCATCACATCTTTTCACTAGCCAGAATGACTCATAATTAATGCATCTAAGACTGCAATTGTGTGGCTGGCTGGGGCAAAACTGCACGCTGTTGATCTCTGCAAGCTACATATTCAGATAGAAATCTAAAATGGCCCTTCTCTTGAGCTTGATTCGGTCTGAGCGTATCAGTATTTATAACCCATTCATAACGCTCATAAAGCTCACCTTCGTGTCATTTAATTTGCAAAATTGTGGGAAATATGCAAAAAACACTGGACTCTATGATTTTCATTCATGGAAGAAAAACATGCTGAAAAATTGTTTACGCATATTATATGCCCGCTTTGTGCGTGCACGCAACATACCCTGGTCATCTAGTACACTGGTATAAGATTTCAGAGTGAATCCGACAATTTAAAATTGGATCATAACACTGAAACCAGAGGAGTCAAAATTCCACAAAGATGGACTGCTACGTAGCCACGATGAGAAACAAGGCCCATCTCTGCCTCGCCTCAAGTTACTTTACTTTAGTTTCTTTTCTTTCTGTGAGAAAGTTAAGTTTTGCCCACTGTGTCTCCAAGTCTCTGATCGGACTCGCTGCACATCTCTGCACTTTCAGCACCTCGCCAAAACTTTAATGAACTACTAAACCTTCCAGCCAATCAGCCACCTTGGGAAACCCCTTTCTGCGATAACAACTAAGAGGAAACCCATAGCTCCCGGGCAACACAAGTAACCTATAAAACACGCTGACCTGGTGAATATACATTTTTAACCTCATTGAGGAACTAGGGGTTATTAAGTGATTGATGGTGGTTTAGGTCTATGCAATTGAATGCATTGCTGTAAACTTGGGATTTCAACTTGTATGAATGTGTGAGAATATGTGTTTGTGTTAGAATAAATGTACATGTTTTAGATTTATTTAGCAAAGTATTATTTTTCACTGAAGATCTTGTGTTTTCTGTGCTTATGTTAATGTCTTAAACTGTAAATCTTGTAACTTGTTACTATTTAATAATGTTTTTACTATATTTTTGATTTTGATATCCAGTTCAGAGTTGATGTTATATGACTCGAGACCGACTGATCCTCTGTGTGACTTAATTTTCCCAAATCTATAAAGAAACAAACTCATCTATACGATTAGTACATTTCATAAAAAAAGTCTTTACATTTTGCTGCACATTTAAAACATTTACCTTTATAAGCAAATAGTATCAAACATTTGCTGTCCAGAAAACTATATAAAGAGCTGCCACCCGTCATCTTATGCAATTAATTGTTTAATTTCATTCCTTAGTATCTGTCGTTCTTTGGAACCTAAAAGAAAATTGTGTATTTATTTCTGCTGGCTCTATCTAGTCTATGGGCTTTTAGAAGTGCTGAAGGTTTTTCCTGCATCCTCAGAGTATGAGTGCACATAAACAGATTCATAACAGAAGAGAAATTGCATCGAACACTAAGAAAGAACTGAGTGGAAATGGTTACCAGGCAACTTGTGCTGTGTCAACTCAATCTGTTTTTCGAATCCAACCTACAGGACTAACTGTATGCTCTGCAATTTGCAAGTGATGAAGTCTCAGTGTGGAGTCATTTTCTGGCATACCTTCATTGCTTGCAATAGTTAAGAAAAACAGACATCAGCATGGTATCGACTGACTTTCTTCTCAAAAATTGACTGCAGGAAACTGGCAGTTATGAACAGAAATCACAAATCAAAATACTAAGTGCATGACATAAAATAGCATCAGTCTGAATGTTTAATGAATGTTTAATATATAATATAATGTAATATAATATATTTAACAATTTTTGAAGTAGTGCACAGTGCACAGGTATTTATCATCGTATTGATTTTATTAAATACCTGTTTTATATTTCTATGCTGATTTTTTTACCAGCCATTATTGCAGTCTTCAGTGTCATCTGATCTTTTGAAAACTATTCCAATTTGGTCCTTGGGAAAACAGAACCAAAAACAATCTTGAAAACTGTGTTTCTTGACATTTTGGTGGAAAGTGATATTTGTTTCAGAACTCTGATTAATATAAAGTTGAAAAGAACAGCATACTCCAAATGACCCTAAACTTTTGAACCATAGTGTGTGTGTGTGTGTGTGACATACAAAAAGGGTTATAAATTCCCAATTTTAACTGTTTTACACATTCTGTTTTACACAATTTAACTCAATTTTACACAATTTAAATGTTTAAAAAAGTTTTAAATAATAAAGCTGCATTTTAATTTTAAAAAAAAGTTCAGGAGAACACACATAATAATTCACTTGATGGAAGATGGAAAGCTGTTACAGAAGTAGAGCTGCTACAGAAGTATATAATAATTGCATGTTTGAGTGATAAGAGCCTAATGTATTGCCTGGGAACACAGTTATGTGTTTCTTATGTGCCGTATACATCTGGGGAGCACAGGACTGACCCCATCTAGGCCGTGTTTTGAATATGCTAACTAACTAACTTCAGCTGCATTTACTGCTTTTTTGCAAGCTCATTTAGAAAGTACAGTGAATAAGAAAAGATCGATTTTTATGATCTCCAGACTGATTAAGCCAGAAGCAATTCCCTTTACGTTTCGTGGCCGACGCCTTTTCCTCTGTTCAGAAAAATGAATTTCCCACAAACCTAGCAACCCTTGTTCAGAGTCACAGAATCGGTGTGCCGCACCTGAGTGTCAATCCTGCTAATACATTGCATTCGATTAGATCTTTCCAAACGTCAATCACGGAATGAACTGAAGCACACCAGTATTCTCCACAGGATTAAGCCTGTGTTAAATTGGCTGCTCTGTGAAAAAATGAGCCATGAAGCCGTGAATAAAGCAGGTCCATAGAAAGGCAGGTATGTTTGAGAGAGAAAAGGATTGCAGGGGTGAGAAAGCGAGGCAGCGCTCTGTTTAAATTAGAGAATTACTTCTCTAGCTCTTGGAAATGGTGGCAAACTTTAGGAATTATTCACTGAAGGATAATTAAGTGCTCCGTGAAACTTTAAATAAGCTAAATAAATTGCTTTTCTCAATTATGCTTTCTTCCACCATCATTTTTCCTCAGTCCTCATGTGGGGCCAAATGTATATGAAGACCTCTGGGAAAGCAACACAACGGCGATAGAGAAACAACCAAAGCGGCAACATAACAAAAGTTTTCAACATGTATTCATAAAGCAACAATAAAGAGATAGTTTACCCAAAAATGAAAATGCTGTCATTGTTTGTCGTGATTTATTTTTAGGAAAATGTCATGAACGATCATAATTCTTCATACAATATAAATGACAAAAGAATGGCAGGCATTCAGGCCAAAGTGGGAAAACTTTATTTTTCTTGTTAAAAATAAGAACCAAAATGCCTATTGCAAATACACGTAATATACTAATAACACACGTTAACATTTGATGCGTTGCACAGTTGAGAAAGAGGCACCAGAACTGCAACTGAATGTGTGCTGTAGCATGATACAGAGATATTTCTTCAAAGCAGATAGTGGAAACATTTAGTCAAAAATTGTGATATTGCACAACCCAAAGTCCAGCATTAACAAAGACATTTTAAAAAACTTTTTCAAAATTAACTGGACTAACAGGAATTTCAACACTTACACCTTTCTGACACTTATTATGTAAGGATCTATTGTTTTAATGTAACTTATGAATATATTTTTGAATGCTGGCGCTTGAATATTAACTTGAAATGGTCTGGTGAACGCTTGACCACGGGGGGATCTGGTTTGCTTTTCTTCAGTGCAACCATTCCAAGTTATGCAGAACTTCGATCTCAAGTTTTCTGCATTTTGAAGCAAATACTCTTTCTCAGAATAAAACAACCCCATTTAAGTAATTGTTGTCTAGACTTTCTTTTCCCCATTCTGATCTTTTTTCCGCTGAAAGTCAATTCTTTCCCAAATTAAAAATACATAGGCTCAATGCCCCAAGCTCTGAGTAGCTCTGGTCACGTTTCAGTAATACAGCAGTTCATATTCAGCAGTTCATTTAGACTTGCAAATCGTATCTGCAGAGACACTTCAGTTGGTTACTAACCCTTGGCCCTTCTATGAATTATACAACCTGCAGTTTAATATTAAAAAGAGAAAAAAAGATTGAATTATAAAACTCTCCAGCAAACCAAGGGACAGTCAAAAGGATAACTTCTGCATAATTTTACCATTCCCCTTTTTGAATTCTTTCCCTCAGTCTGAGATCTAATGGACATTTCCTCTGCTCTGTTAAATATGGAATATGCATATCTCATAAATGAATTCTCTGCCGATACTTACTAAGCCTGCTTCCACACTCAGGTTAACAAAGTTGTGATTGCTGTGCAACTCTTTCCTAAGGCAAATGTCAATGGCAGTATGAACAGTTCAAGTCTTAATATATGGAGATCAGTGCAGTATGATGTCAGCTTGAGTAATAATGTGGGCTGCATGTGCAAATAGGTTTTTTTGGTTAATTTATTGGGCCAGTGAACCTGCATAAAAATCAACTGAAAGTATAAAGTTGGAAAATGTGTATTAATTTAGAGCAATTACTTATTAAAAACAAGTTTTAAAACATATTTAGCCAATGCTCCTCAGCCCAATGCTTGTCAATGCACCTTGTGAAAGTTATACAAATATATATAAATAAGTACTGAAATAAAATAATAGTATTTTTCTCACACACACTAAACATTAAATGATTAATCACCAATAATTGCATCCAGAATAAATTTTGTTATATATGTGTATGTGTGTGTGTGTATTCTGTATATTTATTATGTATATATAAATACACACATGGCATGTGTATATTTCATTTTTGGATGGAGTATCCAGTTTGGATATCATGCCACCATAACAAGTGTGACAAATTGAATCAAAAGCAGGACTTTATTTGAGACATAAAATCACAGTAAAGGAAACATCTCATTGTATAGATGACTGGTGGGATCCAGTGACATTGTGCCCACTTTATAAAACTAAAGCTGAGCCGACTGGTTTCATTCCACCCCAATGTGTTTTTTTGTCAGTCAGTGGCTAGTAATAAGTGAGAAACATCTCAGCCATCTTCCCAACTCATTTTCTTCCTCGGCTAACACATCTAGTGATCTGAAGTCGGTGGGAAACAGTTCTCCTTCTCCCAACCCATATCTCTTCTCTCGTCTTTCTTTGCTTCACTGTACACCCACCATCCCTTCCCTCATTATTTTTAAGAAGACGGTTCAGCATCAAAAGCCTCTCCAGCGGAAGGAATTGTCACTTCAAAGTTTGGTACCTCCAACCCAAACTCTTCCTTCTAAACAAATAGTATCAAATAAATAGTTAAAGATTACCCAAAAATGAAAAACCATGTCATCATGTACTCATATTGTTAAACTGTGTGACTTTCTTTCCTCTTTGAGACCACCATAAGAGAAGGGACATTATGTCTACTCTTTTCCATACAATCAAAGTGAATGGCGACCAAAAAAAAAAAACAAACCCACAGAACATCAAAAATACAAAATCTTTAGAAGTCATTTGATAGCTCAGTGAGAGGAGAAAAAAAATTAGAAGGGAACGTCTCCCAAAAAAAATGAATATGTTGCCATCATTTATTCACCCTGATGTTGTTCCTGCATAAGTTTCTTTCCTTGGTTAAACACAAAAAGATTTTCAAAAAATGTAGATAACTTCTCATAGACGTAGTATTTTTTTTTCATACCCACAACCTCAAAATATCTTTTTTTGGTGCATGTGTGTTCAGCATACATTAAGAAATAAACACTGAGTGCGAGTTAAGAATGACACAGTTTTGATTTCTGGGTGAACTTTCAATGTATCCTTTATGCCGCATCTCTCTAATTTGACTGAATGTGTGCATATTCAAACGTGCCATATTGTGGTTATAAGACATATGAGAACCAATAACGTTTGGCATCGCTGATGTTAAACCTGCTGTGATACAATTTGCTGTGCTACATCTGAATATTGTAACAAAGTGAGTAAATGATGACAGAATTTTCCCTTCCGAATAGGAGGAGTAGGCGAGAAATAATAAGCATTAATACTCTTTTACTCATTGCTTTCATTTCATTCACACTAACAGACATAAATGTGTCAGGTTGTTAAATGTAATTTGCCTGTGGAAATGTAATTTCCCCTGAGAGACTTCAATGCTGGATATTGGTGTGGGCTGTTAGCATATGTAAGCAAATCATGGTCTTCAATCGGGTTCTGTGCACCATATGGCTCAATACAATATTATATCTCTGCCATGTGCCAGTATTTTTAGGTAATGTGATAAAAACGCCATGTTAACATTCATCTGAAGACTTCAACCTTCTTTGCAATGTTAAATGTGCTGATTTTTATCACATTCTGCCCACAAATATTTGAACAAATGTATCACTTTTTCGAGAGATACAACACTCGATTTATTCAATCTTCTTCTTCTGTAAGAAATATTGCTATGAGTATGTTGCAGCGCTTTTCAAACTGAGGTCTGTGCACAGCTTATGAGGGAATAAATCTATATTTTATATTGTGTATATTAAAAATAAATTATATTAAATATTGTGTAGTTTGATTATAGTAAAATATATAGTATTGCATACATATGATTACATAATTTTACAGCTTACAATTATTTATTTATTAAAACCGATGAAAACGTAATGAATCTTATATCATACAGTTTACTTTTCTACATTTTATCTTATGACAATATTTATGGCTATAGTATAATGACAAATCAACGGCAAACACATTGTTTTGAAACATTATCTTATCATAAACCTTGTTTCTCACTCAGTATAAATTTGTCTTTTCACATAAAAAATTATAATATCCCACATATTTTAGTCAGAGGGGTTTGAAAACCTGCTGTTGCTAATTAAATAGTTTGAAGATTACACAAATGCAACCAAAACCGAACAATGACAATTTATAAGTTAGAAAACTGAAACCATTAAAGTTTGCTAAAAATTTCAGCATTATTTCCTTATTTTATTGCGTTCATATGCCAACATCAGAATCAGCCTACTGTAACATGATTTATGATGTTGTGTGTGAAGTTGCTGTGTGTGTGGGGTGGGGGCAAAAGATCATTATAATCTAGACATTTCTTCTCACTTCCTGTAACACATTGGCACAGTGACAAATTAATGATGTGCAGATGCATTTTGTGATAAACTCCGAAATTTGAAACATTAACGAGTGGCATGAGGACTCCGATGGTGCACTCGTTTTCTGAGATAACCGAAACAAATAAAATACATTTTAGATACACATTCTCTGTTACTGTGGTTGTAATTTGTTACCTGGTCACCTGGCTTACGTACTTCTGCACTTTTTGCAGCAGACATTTAAAGAGAAATGTCCACTGAGTGGCGTTAAAACACACGTTCAATATGTGAACCCTGGCACATATTCATGGACTATTGCTAAAAGTTAATTTTCTCTCATGTTGGAAATATGCTGTACTCCAAATCCAACCCTAAACTGTAGATTTAGTCATAGTTTGCACGATAGCGTTAACTAATGCAAAACAGATGCGTGAAAAGGAATTAAAGGTGTTGAGTTTTACCGCCTCTAGTGTTCTTGTCTTATGTATATGTACTTGTTGGTACATATTTCGTGTCTCACTAAAAAGTGCTCCAAGGTATGCGTTTTTTCATACATATTTCCTTATTTGTCACTCTCTACCTAAATATAGTGCAGAATTTATGCATTTCAGACCATAAAATCACAATTATAAAACATTCCATATTTCAGCTTAAAACTCAAAGGTTTGGACCCCACTGTACTTGCAGTGCTACTTTCAGACTCATTTCAGAGACATGAATGCGAAGAGAAAAAAGTGATATCGAGAAATACAGTGAGACAGAATGAGAGAGAATAAAAATGACCACAGGGGACAGCCTGGCCGAGAGAAGAGAGAATCATCATGTTGATCACCGTCACACAGCAGGGGGGACGTGAAAAGTGTGGCTAAGATGACACGCATGAGTACGGGGCCACAGCATGGGCTTTAAACCACATATGAAAAAAAAGAAAGAGAGAGGAGAAAGAGAAAGTGAGAGGGAGAGAGGAACGGAACAGAGGGCCCTATCGATTTCAGATAGCACCCTGCGCCAGAGCGAGCAGCTTAGATCCAGATAGCCGCCATCATTAATGTCAGCCCAAAGTTCACACGGATCAATTTTGGGACTAAATAAAAACTGGAGGTAATCTCCCTCAGTGCCCCACTGAACACCATCAACCTCGAGCTAGAAGGGCTGTATCAAGGTAACCTTTTATAAACTGTGCCCACAAGCATAAGCTGAAAATATAAAGAATTCAGTGGGCACCTCAGAAGGATAATGTGGTGTTGGAAATCCATTTATTTTGGCACCTGTGCTGTACTGATGCTAAAATAAATGCACAAAAGAGGACTAACGTGACACGATCACACCGAGGTTAGAGTATTAAGGCTATATAATGTTGCGCCTTGCACAACGAATTCAACATTCAACGTATTCAAAAGCAATGTGAACCTTTTAATCAACAGTATTTTGCAGTGTAGGCTTTCATGAAGTAACACAAAATACTGGATTAAACTATTCCACAATTTACAGCGACAGACACATTGCCGTTAGTTGACGTTAGTTCTCAGATGATCTCAACTCATACTGCAGATCCAAAATAATTCATTTTTATAACTGCAGATCATTTATTTAAGGATTTAAACAATGATGTGGACTTACTTCGATGTAAGATATTTGTATTTGCACTGCAAAATAATATAGGTCTGTTACATCAGCTGTTTTCACTAAAAATAGATATTCAGCTTATAGTTCACCTTATCGGCAAAACTGCATAAATTTAATTTGATTTGAATTATTTGAAACAGTTGAAATATTATATGACCGGTGTAAAAGAATGAGATTGACGATTCTAAAGCGTTTTGTTTTTATGGATATTTTCATGTAATTATTATAAAACGTAACAAGGATATTGGAAATTTTTAGCAATAAAAATTAATGTGTAGGCTATGGCCCAAATGGAATTAGGGTATAGTCTGGATCTCATATTTCCTTAATGTCTTGTACCTTTGATGGTGTTAAACACGGTGTCACGTGGATATTAATGTGCATGGAAATGATATGCAGATCAGGTTATGCTCAGTAAAACCAGGCGTTGTCCATATATGGTGATTTCTGGGAGGAGTCGGGGTGGAGATGCATGTATGCACAAACTTCTTCAAAGTTTATAAAGGTTCTGGCGATTTATAAATCTGAAAAAAATTAAAAATCTAGCTTTTGTGCATATGTGCAACTTCAGGATGAAATCTGTTTTTATAAATGTTTTTCTTTTTTATTTAAATTTGTTTTGGTTGAACTGCGCCTTTAAACACATGCTAATTTTCTTTTAAAACATTCATGAAGTTATTTACATCCACAGAGGACAAACATGTAAGTGAAAACTTAGTGCTTGCGGAATCATTATTTGTGCTTGAAAGTTGGTGGGCGATGTCTTACATCCCTTTCTGTCACTAACACCATAACGAGCACGTTAGTGACATAAATCTCACTAATTGAATTTGCATGTAGATGCCTCAGCTTGATTTAGAGCCCTGTTTCGGGGAAGGGTGAATTGGAATAGATTCAGCTGTGGATGCAACATTAACTCCTGGTGCTTTAAATCAGCACACTGCAGACAGACAGTGGTTGCCGTGTCAGTACAGAAGGGCATGTAAAATACATGGGGCCTTTTGGGTAACCTTGTGCGAAGTAGTTAATGATTCAGTCGCTCTGGGAGTTGGAGATGTTCTACAATGTGCCGTGTCTACTTTTTTTTTCAGCTCCTTCTGATAGATACTAGAAGGTTTCAGTCTGCTCACGTCTCTTGTGTTCTCACCACTAGCCTTCCTTCATTCAAAATAGTGCAGCACTGTTCCTATTTTGTCTTATTTAGGAATTCTTCTACTCGTGTTAAATCGCTGCTGTTGTATTATGGAGCTCGCTGCAGATGGAGCTACATGTTAAATGCAGTGTCTGATGATAGAACCGGCGGTTCTATATGCAATTTAGAGTTTTAGTTCAAATCTAGGAACAATTTCACTATTTTAAAGGGCCGGTGACATTCTTTTGACAGTTTTTTTTTTTTTTTTTGGTGCAGGTACGAAAAAGATGTTTGTGAAGGTTCTGGCGTGCGCCTGGTTTTTATAAATCTGAAAACGCTTTGTGCGTCTCGAAAATATAGCTTTTGAGCTTGTGTCCACTTTTATTATGAAATATGCAGATTTTTTATTATTTAGGCCCCAGACCTTTTACTAAAAATAATAACATTGAACTCCCATTGTAAATGGAATAAATATGTGTTTTGTTTTTACAGTTTTTTTGTTTTCCAAAATACGATATTAATATTTAAACGTTTTTGCAAGCCAAATTAACATGTGTATATATATATATATATATATATATATATATATATATATATATATATATATATATATATATATATATATATAATTGAAATGCTTTTTGAAAATGATGATGGTGTTATGTATTTTTGGTGTAAGAATTTCTCAGGCACTCTTATTTGTCATTGACCCTCGTGTAATATTGGATATCTCCGTGCTGGTGGCATCTGTCTTCTCAACCGTTTCCTTCATTATGAGGCTCCGCACATGCGCGGACTTTGTAATTTGGACTTTTCTTTAATAACTACTGATGCAAATTAACGAGAAAGACACCTCGGGTGTCGCGAGCAGCATGCGAAATTTCAATTCAGCTCGTTTTTCCCTGGATACACACATTAACCCTGAGCGCATTCCTCCGCGACACGGACGAGAATAACACGCCTCTCCTACAGGTTTTCGCAAACAGATAGTCGTGCCGTCAGGTTAAAAGTTTCTCTTTTTAAATCTCGCCTGGAAGTCTTTAAATCCGTTCAGCCCGTCTCATGTTGCCGTCCCTTTTCTCATCCCCATCAACCTCGGCTCCGCGCTCAGAGACGATAAAAGAAAAAGCAAAAGAAAAAGTTTAGCTAAGAGAAGCGCGCGAGAGAAACAGAAGACGAGCGGAGCACCTGAAATGCTCACTGTTTTATTTATGAAGGCCCTGCCTGCCACGAAGGAGACAAATTACCTTTTAACAATGTGAAATAGAATTTTGTTTACAAGGCTGCGCTTCCTCTTGCTTTTTAAATGAGATTTCTCAATGCTCCCATTTATATCCCCCGGCATTATCATCTCAATCTCTCAAAGCCTATCGCTCTTAAAGGAAACTCTGGAAAGAAAGGCACAGATCTCTCCCCATAAAACCAGCCATTAGGAGTATCCGAGAAAAGCTCCACCTCTCGTCTGCGCTGTAGTCCAGCCAGACGAGTTTTGCGGCTACGGGTTATTTAAAGCTGGAGCTCTATCGCCCGAGCGAGTGAGGCTGACCCGCTGTAAGAGGTCACGCTTGTGGATATCTCCGGCTCTGAGTGACCATCTGGAGAAGAACAGAAGGTTAAAAGTATGCGAGGCCTGTAGCGATGTAAAACAGAGACCGAGAGAGAGAGAGAGAGAGAGAGAGAGAGAGAGAGAGAGAGAGAGAGAGAAAGAGCGAGCTGGAGAGAAGCGCGTTTTAAGACCTTGTTGTATTAGGGTTCTGCCCGTATTGAACCGAGAACATCTCATAAATCACAGATGCAGTGCTCCAGCCGAAGTAAAAATGGAAAAGTCTCGTGGACATTCTTGGTTAATTTATCTCTGGCCTTTTTTTTATTTTAGTCCCCGATGTTATTTTGGGTCTCCTGACAAAGGTTTTCAAGGTTTCTTTCCATGGATATGCATCTGAAGTGTCTTCACTAAGTGTATTTTTCACATTTCAGATCTTCCTGCAACTATTCGTTGTTCCTTACCGCAAGGCTGTAAGCACGTCTTGGTCGTTCTTTCTTCTTATTATTGAAAAAATAAAAATGGACAGAAAAAAAAGAATGCTTTTATTCAGCAAGCATGTAAAATCGATCAAAATAAAAATTACAGTTAACGTATATTGTTAGAAAAGATGGTTTTGAAGCAATACTGGTGTTTTTATCCTTTTATTTATCAAATAATCAACATGCGCTTATTGTGCAACACGTGCAACGTCCACTAAGTGGCGCTAAAACACGGGTTTAAAACCCCGGCACGTTTTTATTACGTTGATATAGGTTTGTATTGCGACGGTTCAGAATTCAACTAGAAGTTCATTCTCTCTCATGTTGGCAATATGCCCTACACCAAATCCGACCCTAAACCTACCCTAGTCGTGTTAAATACAAAACTGACATAAAAAGACATTTGCTGATGCAACAGTGCCATTTTAACTTCCTTTACACGGATCTGAACTGTTTTGTCGAACCGTAGTTACACAGGATTTGAACCGAGCTCCTCGCCTCTCAAGTACATCTCTGTACTCAAAAAGAAAGTGAGGTTTCCTTGTAAGGGCTGTAGACAAAGCAACTCTGAGCTTACAAACGCTTCCTTACACGCAGGATGAAATCTGAGTGACATTTTCCTTCAGAAATACAGTGGTATAAAAACCACGCCTCGAACGTGCATTACGCGCGCATGCCTTGTGGATACGTTTTGATATTGGCATATCGCTACAAAAAAATTAATGAATGGGAAACACATCCCACAGCACATTAAGCTGAGACCAACGTCATTGATCATCGTTAGTTAAGTTTGTAGTCGTGGGCACAAAGCAGACCCATAAACAAACACAGACCGGAAGTTAACTTGGCGCTAGGTGCGTGCGCCCGATGAAACTGTCTACGACAAATACGATTTGCCACAATTTATTTATTCATAAACTTGACAAAAACACAGTTTTACATAATAATATTAAGAATAAGAATAAATTAAATCTTGAATTATTAATTATTATTGTAAATGTATGTATTTCGAAATTCTGTACTTTTTCATCTGAATAAATTGAAAATAAAATGGTGTATTAAATACTAAAAGTGTTTTAGTTGTCACGTTTATAAATTATATTATGGTGATTAATATTTACAAATTTATGGCAGACGACATTTTATAATGTTATTCAATGAATAAATGTAAAACGTTGCATGTATTATTAAATATCCAGTGCATTTTGTTAAATGAAGGAATGCTATCTGGTAGCTAAAATGATATCATTATTGGCTAGTTTTCCTGTATTTATTAATTTAAATGTTTTTACATGAAAACACAATTTAACACAATTCCACAAAAAATAAACATTGCAATTAGACACATTTTTAAAATTAGATGTTTAATAAAGATGTATCACATGTATAAATATATCATCATCCTTTAGCTTGCAAGACTGGTCTTGGACTTTTTTCTGGTCTACGTCCAGAAGAGTGTAGTGAGTTGGCTGGTTTGTCAGCGGGTCAGTGCTTGTACATTATGTAAATGACTCAACATATGTGTGCAGCATCAGGGTTTTCGCTGTTCCTAACAAGTTCATTGCAGTGTTACGGAGTGTGAGCATACAGAATGCCTGCACAGCTGAGATGATGTGGTGAGAATGAAAGCATGCATATCTCCATTCCTGGCTTGCATTGTCATAAATAATGCAAAAAACAGTCACACTCCATTTGCTAGTTTCTGTCAGCAAAACCTGATTTGTTTCAGAGCAGTTTCTGAGAGTTTGGGCTTGACAGTGACCCAGCGGCAGAACTAATCGACTTGTCGCGTAACCCCTGCCCTCATAGTCCTCCTCACTTTCGCTTGCTGAATTTAAACATAGAAAAGGACCCGCCATCTGTGCCCAGAGGGGATTCATGTGTATTCCATTTAGAAAGCATCTCACAAAATATTTTTATTTTATCCAACAACCAGGAATCATTATTCCTTTGTCCAGCTCGTTTCATGAATGCATTATCATAGCATCTGTTTTTATAAACTAACTAAATGCGGCCTAAATTAAATACAAAAGACTTGGATTTCCCCTGTGGCTTTAGAATAGATTTTCTCAAGCACTGCCCTGTCAAGGCTATGTGCACTTTATTTAAAAATCTTTTATTTTTAAAATAAAAAAAGCTTCATGTGGGCCAAGGATTTTTTTTAAAGGTAGTTTTGCACTGAATATCAATAATGCACACTTTTTTAAGGTCAACATTTGCATTACAGACCCAATTAGGCCAAGGGTGCAAAATACGAACTCTCTACCGTGATAACCTAAACCAAACACTGCTTGCTATTTGGTTAACAAATTTTATTTACAACACCGAAGTACAGGAGTGCAAGTCTGATCCAAAAGTTTTTCATTTCTGTGAAGAAAAAATCTGCAAAACCCAAAACGTTGCATTTATGTACCTCCAAAATATATTTGCAATATTGCATGGTTTCTAAAAAATTAACTAATTATGTTACTTAGTTACTTTTTAAATACGAGCAAGGCTTTACTGTTTTTCTATTTGCAACAACACTAAAAAGTGTAATGAATCTTCAGCAATAAAATTAAATTAATAAATGAAGCACAAGTTTTATTAGCTGTGTGCAAATTTTTATTAGTTAATGTAGTATATGACAATAACAAAATATAGTTTGCATTGTTTAAGTACACTACTTTTCAAACGTTTTTTTGTGTATGTGTTATGAGTCGTTATTATTTGATTAAAATACAGTAAAAATAGTGATATTGTGAAATGTGTGCTATTAGGCACAAAGGCCGTCACTGGGGTCCAGTGTGTATGTGTATATACAAGCAATAACCGTAAATATATCCAAACTTAATTTTTGATTAGTAATGTGAATTGATAAAAACTGGTTTTGGTCCAGGGTCACAAATTTCACTTGACATATGAATCATGATTGCGCACCATTCTTCATACACGTGCATTTTTATCACATGCAACCTGTGACGGGCTTCAAAGAGTCAGTGAAACGTCTGAGAATAATTCGAGCTATTTTCGCCCTCTGCGCCAACATTTTGCACCGAACTGCATAAAAGACCGGCGGAAATGTGCGTCGTAAATTATTCATTTAACCGATCTACCATATTAAGCTATAATGGTGATTTAAATTAAAGAAGTTTTTTAGTTCACAGCCCGCTGTGAGGAATCTTGCTCTTGAAACGTATCCGCGAGGCCAGAGATCAAGCTAAAATAACTCATCTATTATTTTGAACACCCACCACCGTCTACGCCCATACCACTGCTTTTTTCCATTTTTCCTTTCCGTGCATGATAAAAGAAGAAACCCGAGGACTGACAAAGGTATATTGCAGTCATTAAGCACTAGTGAGAAATGCGGCACACTTGGCATGGCTCTCTCCGCTGTGTGATTGATTGGGTTGTTGACCCGCTCCAGCCCTCTGCCACTTCCTGTTACAGCAGCAACGGCCGGAGCAGGTTTGCGATTCCGCTTCTAAACGCAGACTATGTTTCCGTCTCGCTGTTTAATTGATTTAGATCGTTGCATGCTCTCTAAATGACAGATGTGATTTCCTGACAGCTGCTTTAATACGAACGGCAGCGTTCCTAATGCACGCACTCACTGCAAACTGTTGAACTAGCTTGTAATTGATATTTCTAAGTACCATCTGGAAGGCGCAAAAAAAAAACAAAAAAACAACAACAACAATTGTTTTCGGCTCTAAACGACTAAAAACAGGGGAGCGCAAATTATTCCCGGGGTGAGGGGCTTATTCCTTTTCACGTGTTTTTGTAAATATGTAAATATCTGCAAATTAAGGCTGTTTAAATAGCGCACCCGCTTTCATTAAAAGTTATAAACTGGTAACGGTTCCACACCTCATCACCCTTGCAAAAGATGAACACATCTCTGAATTTAATTTTGTTCTCGTTTTGCCTGTAATTACCGCATCGGTCTGCTATTTCTCCTTTCCTAAGCGCAGCATTTATTTTCCCTCTGAAACATATCACACTCTTGCTATCGACTGCTTATCGCTATGGAGATCTTAAGTGCTTCCTGAGGATACTTTAACATTTGCATAATGCTGTCAAGGAACAAAGGTGGCCTTGATTGTAACTGTTATTTGACATTTAAAATATTTCTGTGGTTTAGAAGGTCACGTGAATGTAGATCACCTGCAAACTTAATAGTGTTTTGTCTCCTGGTGGAGCTCATTCTTTGATGATAATGGTGCTGCGTGTATGTGCTGTTGAATGTGAAGATATTTATTTGTTTTATTATTTAAATCGCAGTGACAAATGCTATTATTTTAATGAAGAAATACAATATGATTAATCAATCGACATATATTTAAATAAATGTATCTGTGCAAATGTATTTAAATCAATCAATCAATCAATCAATCAGTTAAACATTTATTGATATCAATAACATGTATTGCAAATGTATTTACATTTAATTATAATATTTGTAAATAGTTAAATAAATATATCTACATTTTATGTAAATCTGCACAGATTACATATGCATTCTTTTATAAATAAATCTAAATAAATGTACTTATTGTCATCTGAGCAAATAACAAACAAATAATTTGCACAGAAGACACTGCATTTTATATCATTTACATGAGTATAGACAATAAATATATTTAAATAAATGATCGTTCTAGATTTTTTTTTTTACATTTTATTTAAATAATTTCATTTTATTTAATTGATTACCAATGTATTTAATTATTTAAATAATGATCAAATAAATGAATTGTATTTATTGTCATCTGTGCTAAATTAAATGGTTAAGAGAATGAATGAATTAACAAATTTGTTGCCTTCTGTTTTTAAATTGTCTCGAAATATTCATAAATATTTAATTACATTCGCACTGATGACAATGCATTTGATATCGTTTAAATGAGTACAGACAATACATATATTGAAATAAATGATTGCCATCTGCAGTAATTTATTTTATTTTTTAAAACGTCGAATATTGTACCTCAGCAAAGTGTGGCTGGTATCCCATCATCCCTGTGAGTGACAGCTCTCGCGGCGCGGTGTGGACACAAGGGTGATATTGATATGGCTTACATTAGCCTCTCTATATCCCTCAGCTTTCATCATATCTTCTTTTCCCTCTTTCTTCTGAGATTCTCCATAATCTCATCACGTGAAAAGTTAAATCTAAGATCTCTTTTTTTACCACTCTTTCAGTAACCAGACCGACCCGGGCCTCAATGAAGAGCTTTTGGTGAGGGACGTTCTTGAACTGACGACTTCTTCTCTGTTGATTTGATTTTCTGTAAGTGTGGAGGCAGCTGAACACGACGCTGAAGAGAGTCGTGGATTCCAGCAATTAAACCTTACCAGTAGTTTAGCTTAATGAGCTGTGCGTGCATTGTAAAGGACACCCCAAAAATAGTTTGGTTTAATTTAAAATGACTGCAAGTAAAAAACCTTTGAGGTTATGTGTGCTACATGCAAAACAGTTTGATTAAAAACCGGCATAAAAACAACTGACTTTAGGATGAGAGCTTGAAGTGCTATTTGTAGCAAGTTTTATGTCTGTAATTTGTATTTCTAAGAGAAACTTGTAGCACTCGCTAAAACCGTTTTTTATCCATTTGCTTTTTGCAAGATTCTCAAAAAAGAACGCTCTACTTTTTTTGAGAGATTTTGGCTCGTTCTCCAACTCCCCCAGAGCTCATTGAATGTATTCAGCCGATCTCCGGGTCTGGCGATAGCACTTTTAGCATAAAACGTCCAAAAAAGTGCAGTGCTCCTTTAATATAATCATTAACAACTTCCACATTTCTAAACAGTCTCTTGGTTTCACAGAGTAGACATTCTGAATCCTTTCAAGCATTGCCAGAATAATTTATGAAAGTGTTTGATTATTATCATGAAGGAACAAGTGACTGTATATATTTTTATATATATTCTTGTTGCTTTTACTTAGAAGCCTTGCCTCACTTCTGGCTCTTTCCTTTAAAGTTGTTCAATGTAACTGACAATAAATGTAGATGAACATGAAGGATCAGTTTATTAATTGCCGCCACAGATGAAAGCTTACTGGTTCTGGTTTAGATTGACCAGTACTCTCCTCCATATCACCGTCTCTTTCTAAATAGGAATCTTTCGTTGTTTTGGCGCCTCTTTCTGTAATACAGCTCATTATCAGTTTGCTGAGAGTGTTGTTGTATAATTGAAGGGTCAATACTAAACTGTTCATTCTTCCTCATGTAGGAGGACGTTCATTAATAGGTTCGACGATTCATCAAGATGGTGTAGATGCTCTCCTTCCCTGACCAGCTCTGTCCAGGCTGGGAGCGCATTTTTCTATCAATGTTTATAGTTTGATCATGAAAATAATGTGTCCCTTCCCTTCCCCTCCCTTCCATTCCTTTATTTTTGATTAGCAATAGACTTTGCTCAGAACCTAATTTGGACAACTTTAATGTTTTTTCTTAACATTCAGATCTTTTAGATTTTTGCACCCTCAGATTCAGCCGAATATTGTCCTATTCTGTCAAATCGTACATTACTGAAAATCTTATTTATTCAGCTTTCAGATAACTTATAAATCTCAATTTCAAACAAATTGACCTTTATGACTGGTTTTGTGGTCCACGATCACATCTGAGAACAAAATCAGCATGTTATAGCGATTTCTATAGGATCACGTGACACTGAAGACTGGAGTAATGAGGCTGAAAAATCACCTTTGCCATCACATGAATATATTAAAATGTAATACAACGGCGACACTTTTTTAGGATCTCTTAACTAATTGCGTATTATCATGCATATTACTAGAATATTAGCCATTTATTAAAACTAATTAGGCACATATTAAAGCCTTTTTCTACACGACCGTATTCTACATCCCTAATCCTACCCAAAACCTAAACTTAACAACTACCTCCCTAACCGTTAAGCAGCAAAAAACAGTGAACAAGTGTTCCCTATTCCAAAGTGTTCTTAAAAATGTGTCAAATAGTACTAACATTTCACAGTAATATTATTTTAATACTTTTTTCACAAGCTTCCTTGAACCTTAAAACTTTACTTACACTTATGAGCACAGTACGTGATACAACATGAATACATTTCCTGACATAGTAAACTTGCTCAGTAACTCACCTGGTAAAGCATTGCACTTGTGCTATAGAGCTCTCTTAACCTTTTTGTGACACCTCCAAGACACCAAATTTTAAGCTTACACGATAAAACACTGCCAGATTCATGTTCATCTGCCTTAAATAAAACTGAGCACGTTTAGAAATGATGATAAAAGGTACAAAATAATATGCAGAAATGCTGCCACAAGTACACCCCCCAGCGAGCCACGGTTGATATTCACCCATCTGTGCAGACTCCGCTCTCTCCTTTAACTCTTTGTTTTTTAACATTTAATTCTGATGACAAAGAAGATGAGACACACGACAGCTGTTGCCTTGTGTGCGATAAACTTTTTTAGGTTCGATGACGTGCATGCAGCAAAATTGAACCGAGCCACATCGTTTGGGGGCGTATTTGTTGGTTGTTTGCCTTATATCCTTTAACAGTAAACTGAATAAGACAATACGCTGAGATGGATGAAAATTGCATCTGCTGCCATTGTAATTCTGTATCATACACCTGGCTCGCTGCGTTAAATCGATATTCGCACGCGCTCATGTGAGCAGTCATGCAGAGGTAAATCCTGTGGGGAGATCAAGCACATGACATTTCCTGTGTTCTCAAGGTCACCAGCCTTGATTCTCTCTCAATGAAGCCTACAGATAAAGACAGATGACCCTGATATATACTAATAGAGGGACATTAAAGGATAGAGCTCACCAAAATGCCTCGCCGCGCAGTTCATGGCAGAATAAATTACCCCTTCTATGCCTCGCCTCTGTTAAAATGATCACCCCATGCTTCTCGAGTAGAACTGGCATCTCATATTCACACATCACTTTACAATGTACCGCTCATACTAATAGGACGGGACTTAAAGACACGAGAGGCGTCCATCATTGTGCCAGATGTAAGTTTGATTATTAAGGCCTCCTTTGTAAAGGTCATTCCGACAGGTTCAGCAGTTAGTGCCGCGGTCTGAAATCGTCCAAATTTAACACTCAGCAAGTGCTAGATTTGAGAGAGTCGTAGCTTTATTAAGAAAAAGCGGCATAGTATATGAGGTAAACCTATTTTTTAAAATAGCCCCATTCTCACTCACTGCAGTTTTTTCTTTAGAATGGCGACATGTATTCTAGTAACGATGTGTCGCGTTTTATGACAGGCACAGTTTCATAGAAAGTTGAGAGATGGAGACTTTATCATACGCTATGCTGTGTGTGACTCAATGGCCTGCACAGTTTGCTATTAAAAAAAAGGAGAAAAAATAACTGTTGAAACAGCTCTGTGTCACAGTGACTGGAAGGCACCAATTCTGTGGGTGTTATATTTTTTGTATATATATATATATATATATATATATATATATATATATGTCTCTCTTGCTCACAAACACCACATATATTTTCAATATCAATTCATTACATCTTTTCAGCAAAAATTTTTTTGCTCCATGCGAAATCCGGTTTAATACAACATTTGTAAGAGAAATTCAAACTGTAAGATAATAATGTCTCGTTTTATGCATGTGACTCAACGGCCTGCACCTTTTTTTTTTTTTTTTTTTTTTTTTAAGCAGGCACTATTACAAATTATAATAAATGTACATTCTATGCACACACACACTGAAAAATGGTGCAAATGTACTCTCAGTAATTGCTAGTTAAAAAGAAAACATTGAAATAGCTTTTCCTCACAGTATTTAACTCCTAATAATTTCTTATTCTCAATTTATCTTTAATTGAAACATATAAACCATTTTTTGTCATCACTTTTGATTAATTTGAATAGAGCCAGGCTGTGTTATAATACATAGCAGGCCTACATCTCCTTACGATAAGCCGTTGAATATATTCAGATCATGGGCCTCTTGCTCATGTTTTATGAATGAAGCTCATACAGTGAACCGAAATAATTGGAATCTGCTGCTTTCAGAGAGAAAATCAATTTGCTAGAAAACAAGTGTCTTTCAACAACAATATTCCCAGGGATTTTTAGATGCCATGTCGAAATTTACCTTCACAAACTCTCAGCACCTCATCGCATTTACCTTGAGCAGCATTCACCGCTGTCTGTCAGTGGAGGGCCAATTCCCTCACGCTAGTCAACTTTAACAAACTTCAAATGCACGCTCAGCCACGACTGCCAGGGTGAATTTGTAATTAAACCTGCTGGTTAACAGGAACACCTGCAATGAAGGAAAAGATTTGGAGGAGCGGAGGAGAGATAGCATATTCGAAATTTCATTAGAGATCAAGAGGACTACGGAGGACCCGTGCGAGCTTCTGAGGATGAAACACAAATCTGCATTCAGCACAGCTCTCTCCGTTGGTGTCTTGGAGACAGCTTGCCCAAGTAGGAAATATAATGAAGTGCCTTCATATTGATGTTTTGACAAGGCAGAAAGAAACACGGCACACGTAGGGAACAAAAACATCCACGCTTGAAAACAAATAAATCAATGGGGCTGGCCTTCGTCCAGTTGTTAGCTCAGCTTATCTCTGCGTCCAATCTGAACGGTGATGTGTGTCATTTTTTTCTGTGTCAAAATACTTTGCCTGTTAACAAAGACAGTTATGAGTAAGCCATTTGTAGATCGATTTCCCTGGAAAATGTTAATATTGTGAACCAGAACCCTTTTTTTGAGGGTCTCAAGGCTTCCTGACCTTTTATAAAAATATTATTTACACTTATATTTTACACAAATATTTCTCATGTCTCTTTTTTATGAATTAATAATTCATAAATATAAATATATAATTTTTTAAAAAAGAAGTCTCTTGTGTCTCTATTTTTGCTCACAAAGGCTGCATGTATTTGATCGCCAATTCTGTAAAAATAATAATGATATTAAAATATTATAAAAATTTTAAGTAAATGAAAACTCAGTTTTTTATTATATTACCATGTTTTTATTGCGTTAGATAGCTGTATTTCATTTCATTTTTGCTTTTTTTTCTTAAGTAAAAGAACCCAAATGCAGTTTGACTGAGATTAATTTGCAATGTATAATGAATAAATGGATTTTTAAAAATGGTTAAAAACTGCAACTGAACACTTTAACATATATATACTCTATGCTGTTGTTGCAAATGTATTTTTTTTTTGCAAATGGCACAGAAATGATGTACTTCACCTTTAAGAATACCATATAAGCACGTTTTAGTATTCCCCCATATATATGACACTGCGATTCGCTTCCTCCATGCTTTCGTTTCCTCTGCATAATTAACACATTGCACTTTCACAGGAGCTGAAAAGCCTTTCTTGGCTGCATTGAGAAACTGTCACTAGGTGGAGACCTTAATCTAAAGATGCAGAAGGCAGAGAGAAAAGGGGTGAAGGATGCATAAACATTGTCACAAAGCGAAGTCCTTGTATTTGACTATACTCTGACGGGAGGAGGGGATGCACACGCCACCTAAAATCCTCCCTCTGCCTCATACACGCCAGGGCTCTACAAAGAACGCAACCTACAGTTATTTGTTTTCCTACTGTATTTTCCTTTGGGAATATGGCCGGCGGATGGAAACGGCAACCCTATTATTACAGGACCGTGTCCTTTTTGCTGAACCCTCATGTTGTATGAAGTTTACACTTTGAGTTCTCATTAATAGAACTGCTGCTCTGCCACCACCCAGTTAGTCTGAATCGCAGTTGCCTGGCAACAGTGAAATATCTATCCCCCGTTCCTCCTCTCAACATGGCAACTTTTTGTGGATAATCAATGCGTTGTGTGCAAGTCGAATCATTCGGAGCATGATTAGCAGGAAACGGTGACTCTTCGCGAAAATCCCAAGGTTATGAAAGTTAATGGGCAGTTCGTAAGCATTGTTTCTTCCCCATTAAGACTTCAGGAGGAACTAAAGAGCATCTTCGATTCTTGCGGCTTTGCTCAACCAGAGACTTTTGGTTTCAGAGATAATGTGGCTTGTGGTTCACGCGTGTTTGCTAGGTGACAGACCTGTAAGCTTGCTGGAGTGGCAGTGCCCCAGTTAAGCTCCCTAATAAAGCTTGACAGGCAGGCCTCTGCCCGGAATACTGATGCCAGGCGCCTGGCAAGCTGATGGACAGACGCTCAGCGCTAGTGGCTTATGTTGGCATTACCCTCGCACCTGAATTTTAAACCTCTAACTAAAGAATCTAATGCCTCACTGCCAGCCTGGCCCTGAACGGAAGCGAAACCTTCGTAATTCGAGTTTTACATCTCGGAGACAAACGCTTCGAACTTGTTTCTCTATGTTTGGTTGATGCTTTCGCGAAGGTGTCATGATGCATCATGCTTCACAGACACAACAAGTCCCGGCGCGCTTTCGAGTCTGACCCCGTGATGTATGAGTCGTAGGAGTTTGTTGAACTTTTATTAGATGTGGAGATGTCGAAGGGATAAATCTTCCTCTAAGCACTTTGTTGTAGACATTTGTCAAACCTTGGGCTAGTGTTGGTGCGCTAACACAAGCACTGTTTCTCTCTCTCCCTCTCTTTCTCTTCTTCACTGCATTAATGCAACACACACACACAGACTTTTTATTTAGTTTCCCACTCTCAGGCATCTGATTCCCTACAGTTCGCTGATTATAGAGGAGAGGAACATCAATTATTGAAGCCTGGTTTTCTGTGAGTCATCATGGGGTTGCTGAATTAGCCATCTTGCCTATTTTTCTTCAGACTGTCTGCATTTCAACACGTCTCTGCTGCAGACAGTGCTCCTTAAAGGAATAGTTCAGTGAAAACACAGTCATCGTTTACTCATCGATTCAGACTTGTATGACTTTATGTCTTATGTTGAACATGAAGGGATAGATTCTGAACACTGTGCTTGTCCTTTTTTTACCCTTGCAATTAAAAACGGAGCAAAAGCAGCATAAAAGCAGTCCATGCAACTGGTGAGAAATGCAGCAGCTCATGCGAAAGTTTTGTATAAGGAGATACATCTTCTCCTTCAGTGTTGCTCTCATGTTTGTTACACGTTACAACTGTAACAAACACGAGAGCATGGAACAATAGCATTGCAGCTTACAGATTTGACATGAATAATGCAATGTGTTATGTCCAAAAAAATTACGAAATATCCAGATTAATGTAATTCAGAAACATAATTTTTATTGTGTCCAATTTCCAATCTAGCTTTATGTATCGTTTATTTATTTATCAATTTATGCGCAAATCTTTTGCAATCCAAAAGCTTGGCGCTCTGTGTAATTTTTGATGGCAAATTTTATACAGACACACGGACATATTTTCACATATTTCTATTTTACAATATATAAATAAAAAAATGGCAGTTACATAAATGTAATGCATCCTTGGTTAGTAAAAAACTTTTGAATGACAGTGTGCTTAAAATGATAACTCTTTTTTTTTTGCCTTACCACATTAATTTCCACAATGAGTAATGGCAGAATTCTCGCGTGATGCATGTAGCCTGAACCCACCGATGGACAAATTAAACTAGAGTGTGAGAAATATGTTTTAAGAGAGTTTCATTTCAGTATATCCACGGGGCCAGAAGTGTCCATGACACAGCCACTCAGTCGAATATTAATACAAAAAATATTTGACATTACACAACGTAACATTTCAGACACAGATCACTGTGGTCACTTGTTACGCTTAATAATTTCCTGCCAATTACTAAAGAATGACAGTTAATTAGTCATTATCTTTTAATTGGTGTGTTGTAAAAAGATTCTCAGCCCATCTCTGGTTATTTGAATAGAGACGCGGATTACACTGCCGTGATATGAGGGAAACAGCCATAGCCGCCAGCTTGGTAATTTTGCTAACGAGTCATATTCTCATTTTGATTAGATTCATTTTTGTTTTTCCAAACTGCAGCCTTCAGGCATGTTTTCATCTTCTCTCTTCGCATTTCTTTATGGTTGTGTCTATCGCTGGCAGCTGGCAGGATCTTTTACAACTCAGCAGGTTTTTTTTTCTCTTCTTCTTTTTTTCACTGTTTACTGTTAAAAGAGCGTTTGTAATTGCAACAAAACTGTTGAAGCGTGAAAATGAGTTTAATGTACATTAGCGAGCATTTCAATAAAACGGTGACAAGGGATCGTATCATTTTAACAAAAAAGTGAAATGTATCTTATTCAGAACTTAGGCTGTCAAAAAAGTGTGTTTTTTCCCCTCGGGGCTATACGCTGTGAATATTAGGCTACGCATCTATTCCAAAACCACACAGCCCTTAGTCAGTATTTACAGCCAGATTGTCTGATGTTGGATTGAAGCCACGAAAGGAGCTTTTTCTTTTTTCCAGCTGTATTGACTGCTCCCTGCTGTTGCAGCTGTCTGTGATACTGTGGAGGGCACCGGGAAGTGTGTTATAGCAAGAGCGGGGCATGTAAAACGGCCACTCTTAACTCTCATCAAACAGAAGGGCTGCAGCTGACAGGTTGGTAATGTGATCAAGGGAACAAGTTAATCGACAAGTTATTTGACTTGTGCAGTCTGGCACACTTTACCAGGCCCGTACAGCTCCAACACTGTGACCCGACATCTGAATTACCTCTTACAAATGACGAAAGACTACCCGGCGAGTCTGGATATATGCCTTTTTATAGCACTCTTCTCCATCATTTGATTTACTACTACCATGATCGATAAAAATACATCTCAATTTCGTTTGAAATAGCAGAATGCAGGCAATAATAAAAAGCAGGCGCAAGAGTAATTGTGCCAAGTAAGATTTTATAAAGCAGTTATGCTTATGCTGAATAGAATGGCAAGAATTTAAAGCTTAAATGTAACTATAAGCTTATTACAAGGCTCCATTATGTGTATTAAGTTACTATAACATTTGCTGAGGCTATTTAACGTATCATAATATTAGAATGCTAAGCATAACAATCATATATTTTTATATTAAATATATTACATATTATATCATTATATATATTTTTATTTTTCTCAGTACTTTCTTTGTACTTAATGATCTTTCTTAACATGGTAGATAATAGTACATTGTTAATTCATGTTAGCTCAAATCCAACAAATACAACTTTTCATTTAACTTAGCTCTTAAGCTACTAATCACAGTTAATCACTTCCAAAATATAAGTTTTTATTTACATTATATATTCATTTGTGGAAAAAATAGAAGGTAATTACATTTTTTTCTTCCACTTATGTATTTTTTTTCTTGAAATTTGACAATAATTGCTAATAATTTGTCAAAATATCTTATTTTGCGCTCTGCAAAAGAAAAACATACAGGTTTAAAGGGTGATCAAATGATTACAGAAATTGAAATTTAAATCTAGTAGTATTTACAGTGTAAATTATAAACAGCGTCATTATGTCGTGACTTAAATTTTCACACTACACTTTCAATGCTGGGATATTTTAACATTGAACTGGATTGTGAGCAGTTAGTGGTTGCACAAGTCTTTAGAGAATTTTCCCCACAGATAATATAATGTTATCAATTTTTAGCTGGTCATTACTTGTACACATTTTCACAAAGCCTCTCCACCCACACACACGCCACCGTACTGCAAACATCTAATACCTCATAAGAATATAAGTTATTTTCCTGTGTAACCGAAATCTGGGGGTCATAAAATACAGTGGACATTGTATCATTGCCTAGAGAACGCTCAGTCACTCACGACAGGCCTGAGAGAGGATCGTTAAACAGACCGCAACCTGTTATATTAGAGTTCAGCTCTTTCCCTCAGTCATACTGCTAATGGCAGGAAGGCTTGGAGGAGAGAGATGATGTGTGGGCAAAGACCTGGAGACTAATACTGAGGCACTAACTTTAGAGAAGCAAAATTAGAGAGGGGTTCTGTGTCAGGGATGCATAAATTTGGCCGATGTTAGCAGGTCCTCTGGGACCCCCACAGCAATTACTATCAAAAGCGCTGTTTTATGTTGCCGCAGTCCGCTTCCCTAGAGCCGCCCGCACGCCGCTCCTCATCACCGCTGCAATAAATCAATTTTCATCCTTCTGCCACCACTGCCACTTTACCAGTGCACACACATACACACACAGTCTCTGTCTCTGCTTTAGCCACTCATTCCCCACAAGGGCTTCCCTTCCTCTTATACACAAATGTGACAGCCTGACATTCTGGCCAGCATACAAACTCACTATTATGCACAAACGCACAAATATATAAATGTATTTCTAAACCGTCTCCACAATCTGACATTGTATTAAATGGTAAAGGAAAAGAAATGAATATGCTTTTCTTGATCCGATGTATAGCAGTATAGCAGCAAGGTTTTTACAACATGTGTTATGTGCATATTTCATTTCATTTTCTTTTTTTTTTTTTTGAATGAAGACTCTTATGCTCACTAAGGCAGCATTTAATTGACCAAAATACAGTAAATTTTGCGATAATGTAAGGTGTTAAAATTTTAATTGTGTGATATTTTTATTTCAGGATTCTTTGATTAAAAGAAAGTTTAAAAGAGGAGCATTTATCTTTGCTTCGTTGTTAAATAAAATGATCAATATCTTGATTTAAATAAACAAACAATCAAACTAACTGTTCTGTACTAAAATATAACATTTAGTGGTAACACTTCATTTAAAAGTGTTCATGTTATGCATGTACTTACTATTATTATAACAACAAATTATGCATAATTACATGAAAGTAACTCTCAGCCAAACCCTAATTCTAACCGTCTCCATATGATTAGTACATGTAGTTAATCAGTATACTCAGTATTCATGTATAGAGACACTGTACTGTAACCTTAAAATAAAGTGTAAACCTTAAATGTTAGTCAGCTAGTTATTGTATAAAATACATATAACTAGATACATGTATAACTAATAGACTAGATAAAATTTCACTAAGAAGTTGAAAATGGAATGGACAAAATTATTAGCACCCTGTCAAAATTGTACAAAATAATTGCTTTTCCAGCTTGTGATGCTCCTGTGAAAAGTAACAGGTGTGGGTAATATAGTAATCACATTTGCAATCAGTTAAAATGGAGAAACAATGACTCAACTTTGTGTTGTGTGTCTGAGCATGGAGAAAGGAAAGACGTGTCTATGGATTTGAGAGGAAAAAAAATGTGGAAAAACACGGACAATCTCAAGGCTACATGTCCATCTCCAGAGAGCTAAATGTTTTACAGCCCATGGCACTGTAGTTAACTTCCTGGACATGGACAGAAGAGTAAAATTAATTAAAAATTACAATGAAGGATTGTTCCAAGAGTGGATAAAAAACCCTGATTAACTTCCAAACAAATTCAAGCTGATCTGCAGACACAGGGTACAACAGTGTCACCTCGCTCTACCCGTCACCATCTTAATGAAAAGGGAAGCTATGGTAGGAGACCAAGGAGGACACAAAGGCATAAAAAAACAAGACTGGAGTTTGCCAAAACTTATGTGACAACGCCACAATCCTTCTGAGAGAACGTGCACTGTGAACAGATGAGACAAAAGTAGAGCTTTTTGTACATCATGGCACTGTTTACAGAAAAAGAAATGAGGCCTTCAAAGAAAATAACACAGTCCCTACAATCAAACATGGCGGAGGTTCAAAGATGTTTTGGGGTTGCTTTGCTGCTTCTGGCCCTGGATGCCTTAACTGTGGTAATGGTATTATGAAATCTGATGATAATCAAAGAATTTGGGGGCACAATGTAGTGGCCAGTGTCAGAAAACTACATCTTCACCAGCGGTCATGGGTCCTCCAGCAGGACAATGACCTGAAACACACTTCAAAAACCACTCAGAAATGGTTACAAACAAAGCTCCAGAGAGTTCTGAAATGGCCAGCAATGAGCCCATATCTGAATCCCATAGAACACATGGTTGCAGGAATTGATTGATTTCTGCATTGATTAATTGTGCATTTCTTGTGTTCTGTATGAAATTGTATCAGATTTTACTTTTACACAGTTTTTTTTAGTTATTGCAATGCAAACAAACAAACAAAAATATAAACAACAACAAAAACCAGCAACAACATGTGAGTACCAAAACATTTGCAACAATTTTCTGAAAGACGGGTTGCATTTTTTTACAGAATTGCAAGGGTGCTGATATTTTTGTCTTAGATTTTATATATAAGACAAACGGTGGCCATTTTTATAGCATGATAAAGGCCTTTTTACAAACACACTCCATGGACACCAACTATCTCAGACATAGAGCTTGTAAGATCAGATTGTTACTGTTCCAGATTTCTAAATGTCAGGGCAGAGCTCTGAATAAATGTCCTTATTTGTCTGAGCTTTGATAGATTACTTGCAACTGCTTTATCCCAAAACCCATTCTAATATTAGGAGCAATGGGCTGTTTGCTTGCATCACTAGTGACAGGGCAGCCTCTCATTCAGAGCTTTTCTAAGAAACCCAATGAAGAAAAGCACTCCCGACTTGACTTCACCATGTGAAGTGTTGTCAGAGAAGTAGGGGGCTTTACTGGCTCAGAGGAACAAGCTCTGGAACCATGCAGCGTTCTGGGAAATGACAGCAGTCTTAGAATAAATAAATATCTCAAAATCAGTCTGGCAAAGACATTATTTGTGTACTCGTATACCGAAACAGCATGTAATACATTTGGATGGGATTATATAAATATGTATTTCGTGTTTTATAAATTCATGAGTTGAATTTACACTTTCTGTTTTCTCACAGTATTAATTATTGAGCAGCCTAAATATAAGAGTACAGAGCCAGTAAAGCATGCAGAACTCAAGTATAGTAAATTTAAATTTCGTATTGTCAACTCAAGTTAGGACAAAAAGGCTTCAGCCGGAACTATCTCAGCGGTTGTCCCTTTAAATGGATACTTTCCTCTTTGCTGCTTCGTCCAATTCTCCTCTGTGGTGTCTTCCTTTCCTGTTTCCCTTTTACTTTGTGCTTTCCAGCTTCTCCTGCTACTTCGTCCTCAGGTGATCTTCAGTAAACTCCCTAAAAAACTCTGATTAAACCTAAAAAATGAAAACTAAGCCCCTTTTGACTCGACTTGTTTGCTTCTAATCCCCACCCAGATGGCTTATGGAGACTCCAACCGTGCTTGGCACTGCCACCATGAGCACTTTAGAATGAAGTGGACCAATTTATGCTTGTTTAAAATTTACAGCATTATGGATTCCAAGAATAATTCGAGCACTTTCTAGAAGTGTCCAAGGTGTAGGCAAAAGCTCTTGAAATGTACTGTAATTACTCTACTCAATTTTCTTAACCTTCTTTTGTTTTGAGCTTGGATACATTGGAGGCAAACAAATCTCTCACCATCAAGGAAAGAGGCCTGTGGCGTGTTTTACAAGTGGCTCAGGCTACGCCATCAAATTGATGTAAAGTGAAGAGCTGTAGCTGCATAAACCATTAAACCCACCTAGAGAGACGTTTGCATCCCATCACTCCTCGAGGCATTTCTTTCTATCTCTTACTGTCTTTTTCCACCCACTGTCTATTCCTCCTGCCAGAAAAAAGGAAGAAAAAAAAAAACCCACAAAGAACAAATCTCTTCTCTTGCTCAATCTTTGGCAAATTCACCTGGTGATCATAAAGCATCTAATAGTCTGGAACACCACAGTTCTTTACCGTTCCTAAAGTCTGCACATCCGCAGCTTCAGATACTAATGTACAATATGTATTCCCTCAGGACTTAAAGTTTAAAGAGGACAAGTGTCTGGCTTGTTAGCCACTAGACGGCACAATTTTAGAGCCATTGTTTTCTGTTACCACTCAAAATGTACTTATTGTAACATGGGGTTTGGGTTTTGTTTCTTGTTCTTTGGTTTTTGTGTCTTTAATTTTGGTCCCATTTTATCTAAGTGTCCCTAACACCTGTGTACATACATGTAACCACAGTGTAAGTAGACATTGGTACATGTGGTTCTGTAACTACACATGTAACAACCCTCAGGATGGTTTGTGTAAGTACAAATGCGTAACAGGACATATATAACTACATTTTATAAGAACAATATGTATTAGAGTAATTGGAACAATTTGGTGAAGCTCACCAATCTGTTTCTGCTCAACAGAACTATTTTCTTTTCTTTTTTTTGTGATAGACGACAAAGACAATTTGCCTCTTCATATTTATATTCCTGTGAAGCAGGAAGTCGTGGATGGATAATTTATGTTCCTAGCCTTGTGTTCTAAAAAAAAATATGAATGCAAAGATTTCTGAGATTTCATTAATAATTTCAATGTGTATTAGAAAAAACAAAGGCTTCCAATCTGATTCTGGCCATGACTCTACCTAAAACAGCTGATTTATGTATAATAATAATTCTAATAATAACTTATTCCAGTGTGCAACTAGAAAGTATCTCCCCCTCTCTCTTTCTCTTCAATATTCTTCTTTTTAATATATACACTGGCCACTTTATTAGATACACCTGAAATGATGTATGGTGTCCACTACAGAACACATGTATGAAATTGATGTCTGTCTCACAACAGAAAGTTATATTCTCCTTGGAACAGACCCTCAAAAACTCTGCCTGGGATTGATTCGTTCATTCATGACAAACATTTTGAACATTAGCCTGATTTAAATGAAAATTACTAAATATAAGACCAAGGAGAGCTGTGGTCTCAGAGAAATTCGCTAAAATATAATTTCCTCTACAAATGACAAAAAGACTATGCCTGGGTGCCTATTAAATCCATTTACAATTTCACAAAAAAAACACCCTTTATAATCATATCAAAGAGTGTGCAAGTATTTCTATGTACATGTCTAAAAAAAATCTCAGTGTTAATTGGTTAGTCATTTAATTTCTTTAATTTTAGAGAGTTACAGAATCATTGCTCCAATTTAAATCACTTAAAACAATATTTGATTGTGCTAAAATCCATATGTGGGGTTGTTGAGAGTTATAATGTATATGGAGCCTTTTATCTTTATCTTTGCGTGTTGTCAAACAACTGCTCAATTGGAGCTTGAGGGTCAGTTTGAAGCCTGTTAAATGGGTGTTTTGCTTCCACATAAAGAAGATTGATCCCCAGTGTCTCACTCAAGATGACCAGCCTTACTACAACAAAAGTTATCCTCCCTCGCTAATATATCTGCCACCTAGAATCACGCTAACCACTAACATTTTGACAACGGCTGTTTTTCAGTCACAAGCCTGATAAGAGAGCGAGAGACTTGTCCAGAAACTTCTGCTACTGTTGGCCATATCAAGCCTTCCCAACTGACACAAGGCCATAAATGTGTCTGAATCTGAATAGCGGCTGTAACGCAAACAGTATGTGCTATCGTATTCCTATCCATCTTTCTTGGTTTTAAAAAACGTGCCTTGAAAGACAGCCATCAAGAGGAGCCATATATTCTGTGGTTTGCAGAGAACACACACTGAAGATTTTTCATACTGCAGAATTTCCTCCCCCCAAACTGTAATCCATCCAAAACCAGTGCTAAATTCACTGAAGGTCACATAGTTAAGTAATGAATGAATAATTAAAACAAAGAAGTGCTTGAAATCCCATTTGGATTTGGTTTGTAAACATCAGACTGGTTTTGTTGTTTTTTTTTCAGGCTGCAAAAACTAAACGGATTTTAGTGGGATATGCCAATGCCTCAGATTTAGCTTCCTGTCTTCCATAGTATTTGTTTTCTTACCAGCTTGTGTCAATCATCAAATCCTTTGTCGTGTCTGTTTGCGCTCAGTGTTGGTAAATGGCCAAGATTACAAGAACTTGGGTGATATTTTGCATGCTGTAATGCCGGATTAAACACCTATTCTCTTCGTGCTGTAGATCACAGAGTCTGTGTGGATTGCTATAATTGAAATTAGTCATAGGGCAAATATGGATTGTCTCACGCTGTCCGGTATTCTAAAGCAGAGCAGGTGTGAAATCATTGAGAAAATGGTTGCCGTATTTTTCCTCTCCACCAGCTCAGGCAGCAGTGCGTATAGAGAAACCGATTAACTCACCCCAGGGCAGCCATGACGGACGTGGTGACCCAACAGACGTAACAAGTCAAGCTTGGGCCCCCCGCATTCATTCTAAACGCATCCTGTCAAATCCAAGTTGAATAACTGATGTCTTGCTGCCTCTGTTTTGCCTCACACTGTGTATCAGGAAACATAGGTTAGACCAGGAAATTCTTAGACCCCCTACCCTATATCTTTTTTGAAAAAAATCTCTTTTTATTCTGGCCTCGAACCGCTCATAAAATAACGTTTGTTTGCAAAAATGATGAGGTATGGGGTTTATTGGTTTCAGAAAATGGAGCAAGGTTTCAGAAATTGTGTTTTAGCAAGTGAGAAAAACAGTAAAGTAGAAATAATAATTGAATATACTGTCATGAATATACAAAACAACAACAAACTTTTAAACAGTAGAATGCAAACCTGATAACATAAACATTTTTTTTATTAATTTCTGATACCTTTGATATCCATATTACATTTTTGAATTCATTCCATTTAAACCTAGAAAACTACATTTAAATGCTAGATTTTTAAACGATTTTCCTTTTTTTTTTTCCCAAAGACTCTCATTTTGTCATTGACCCTAATATCAGGAAATTTCACTCGAGTCTGTGATAAAGCAGAATATCTCATCTCACTTTCTGTTACTGTTCCCCCCTGAGGCACTTTGTCTGCCTATATTGAAATGTCAAGTCTATCCCTTAGTAAGCAAACAAAGAAAGAAACAACGAGACAAGCATCAAGGAGAAAAAGTGTCCCATCACTTGCTCTCCCAGTAGGATCTTTACATTGCAGAAAGTCTCTAGATGGCTGAAATGTCATTGTGCACTCTGCTGCTGCAGTCTAACACGGCATTTCAATTTACAATGACTGAAGCAGCTGAGGGCTTTTTTCAGGTTGTCCGCTGTGTACTTGCCATGCATGTCATGTCAAAATGCAGCAAGTCTTTTTTTGTATATATCTATTTTATATTTTCTTGTTGTGAAGGTGAACGTGAGCAGGTGGGAGGGAGGTCTGTGACTGTACTCTTCTGTCATGTCAAGAACATCCACCATTCCACGAGATTCCGATCGGGAAGTGTGTTCGGCTCGCTTTGAACATCAGGCGTTATGCGTATGGTGTGTGTCAGCCGGGTCTCTACACGTCATGTTTTATACCAGATAGCAGCTCTGACGGTGGCACTTTAATATCTTCACACAACCATATGTATTATCTGTTTCCATTAGTAATTCCCGCTAACTTCTTATTCACACGAGGAGGCCTTGACATCCGCCTAAAGACTTAGGATGTAGTCATGGATCATGACTCGGATTTTCTTTCTCTTTGGTGTTGTGTCTGTGCGCATACAAAACACAATCTTAGTGATACTGCAGTGGAGAGACTAGGATAAATACATCAACTGCTTTTCTGTTGTTGTTGTTGTTGTTGTTTAGTAACTCCACTCGGAGGAAGATTCATGCATTCTATTATCGGAGAGGTGAGGATGTTCAAAGATGCGGGAAATTTTTCAAATCACACGGTTCTGTATCTGTAAAAAAAGAATGTGGAGGAATAAATAAATTGGAATAGGAATGAATGGAGGGTAATCTTGTTCATTTTTTGGTGCTTCTCTCTTCGTTTCTCTCGCTTTCTGACTACTGATGTGTGCAAATTATAATGTAATGTGTGTTTAAATGTTTGCTGGAAAACATTCGATCTAAAAACTGCTTGCATGAAGGAACTGCCAGCAGACGTGATTAGATTATTCATTCGCAGAGAACATCTCGAAACAAATTAAAATGTATATTCATTCTTCTCTTCAGAATTTAGAGTAGCAATCCACATTAAGGCTTCATTATATAGATGCTTGTAGAGTCTTAGTTTTGAGTGTTAATGTATGAAGTAGCTAAGTTCTGTTAGTAGATGTCTGATGAAGGAATTTCAAAGTCAAATTTGGGTGACACTTTATTTCGTTAGTCCGCTTAAGAAAGTCTTCTAACAGTAAGTATCTTTGTAACTACAACCGTTAGAGTATTAGTAGACTGTCTACTTCTAACACTTTATTTTGATGGAACCACAACCTACTGACTCCCATCAGAAACTTTGCAAGTATACATCAACATATTCTACTTACCCTAAACCTTCCAGCTCTGGGAGTTAGTAGACATGTAATTGCAAATTAATGAGAATTAGTTGACATGTAGTTACAAAGGTTCTTAGAGACAGAATGTCTAAAGTGGAATATTGAAATAAAGTGTAACCCAAATTTGCTTTGACATATAAGAGTTGCTTGTACCATAAAAGCATTCTGCAAGTTTCATAATTTACAGCCTCTTCGTCCTACCTGGTCTCATGGCATAAACGTACCTGGGTGGACTTTTTCCTCAGCACTTTTTAATAAGACATGAAATACATACCAAACTGTACTGCAGTTTTCAAAAGAAATGAACACTAGAGACAGTAAAAAATCTTTTATTCCTTTTCACACAAAGTTTTGAATAAGAAAAGCGTAATTCTCACACAATTACTTGAAGAAAATCACGTTTTGACTTTAAAATAATATATCTGTTTTGAACAAAACAGTTCAAATCTGTGTAAAAGGTATCGGGTAGGTGTAGGGTTTGACTTGATGTAGGGCATATCTGAATTCTGAACCATCGCAATACATACCTAAAGAAAAGGAATAAAAACACAGCAATACATACCCTATTTCAACGTAATAAAAATGTGCCAGGGTTCAAGTATTGAACCTGTGCTTTAACGCCACTCTTTTTTCTCATTTTTCTTTGAAACTGTGGCAAAATGTGTAAGTTACATAAAAACAGTGTTGCACAAAAAGTGCACAGAGGTACATATTTTCATGAGACCAGGTTGTCTTCATCATTATAAACAAAGAATTTATTTAACCAAACAGTTTGCTTAGATATCGTGGCATTTGTGATGTACCAAGGTCAAATACCTTTGCACTAAGACAATGACTATACCATATGCCATGCCCAGTTGTGTTAAATCCCTTAATAGCGGAAGCTTTAAATGTGTCAAATACAAAAAAAATTAAAAAAAACATTAGTATTACTGAGTCTTCTCCACACGTTTGAATCCAACAACATCGCAAATGGAACAGTAAAAGAACATTTAACGGCTATTATTGTATGTATATATGTCGTAAAACTAAATATTGTGCATTTTAGCAAAGTAAATAAAACATTAAATAAGACGCTGCTCCGTTTGATCAGTGGATGAAGTGAGTGAGTATTCATATTTCCATCTTCTATTATCACTTCTACAACAATTTTCATTAATTTATTGACCATCTTAATTTCATAGACTGCCGGCCCTGTATCTATGGGTTGGCCAAATGCTCTTATGCCAGTACAAACAGAAAAAGTGCATGATAATTTGAAATGGCACTCTCGAATGCAATTTAAAACCTAATTTCGGGGTGCACTGATACTACTAACGCCTGAAATCTTTCTTTCATCAATACCAAAATTTTTATACACTTAAAAAAAAAGACTGTTATGAAATCGATTGGCGTATTTCTAGCCAGTTTTACTTTGTGTTGATTTGGCATTGACTCAAAGCTCAGTGGAGGGTGGCCATGGTGGCATATTAGCCATCCGAAGCATATTCGTGATAATCTCAACAGGTGTCATAACATGCTACCATGGACAAAGATCAACCAGCATTGCTGAGCAGAGTTACACAGAAAATGACAATGGGGACGGTATAGCGGTCTGGCCATCTGGAGCTGTGTGACAATCCCTGCCGGGATGATCCACCTGTGGGACGCTGGTGTATTACATTTATTTACATATTTAATCCTGGCTCATCCAGTCTGACTGCTTCTGCTAAATAATTCAGGTAACAACTGGGAAGGGCTAGGAGGGAATGTCGATAATTCTGCAGTCCAACTGTCACCGGATCCAAACTCCGTGGTTGATTTATAAGTTTAACTGTATATCATCTTCACATTCAGAATGATCTATTAGTTGGAAAACAAGAAGAAGGAAGAGAATGACACACAAAGACCGGCTAATAATTAAGACTTTACTTTTTATTTTACTTTTTTTTATTCTGGGTCCGTTTGAAGTCTTTTGAAAAGCAACAACTAAAATAAGTGACGTAAAGATTTTGAAAAATTTCCACTTTTAATATGACTTTCATATAACAAAAAGGAAAGAAAAAGTTCTGTTCTGTTAGCTTTAATAAAAAATAAAATTGCCTGCCACCCACCTGCTTTATAATAAGCACATTCAGTTCAGACCAAATCATAGCTGCAAGGGCGAGGAAATAGACGGCTTGAATAATATCAGTATTCTTAGAGCTAACTAGGCTGCTATTCACAATATCAGCAACAAAAATTTTTTTTTTTTTCCAAGTACCACTGTATATTTATCACTAATAAACCACAATTTCTAGCTTGTTCTTACTAGAGGAGAAACTTCTTGCCTCAATATTCATATCACTGATGATACTTTGCTTTGTTCAGATATGACTGATATGGTTTAATGCAGAAGTGCTAATTTAATTTATTAGTATAGCCGTGGAAGAACTTTAAATTAAATGTGTGTAGTCAGAGGAATGTGTTATTCCATTTTATACAGTTTTTGGCTTTGCATTTTACTGCTGTGAACTTGTCCCCCCAAAACCCTATTCTATTATTATATACGCTTTCTGTTCACACAGTACAGTCTTGGCACTATTTGACAGGGTGTAATGAAGTGAATCCTTCCCTTTGACAAGACCTTACTATTTTATATATTTATTTTTTTCTATTTACTTTTTGTGATGAAATTGCAATGTCGGCATAACACTGACAACTTTTGAATTAAGTTGCATTGATCTGTTTTGGTTTGATTTATTCTCTGTGAAGGCATGAATCTTTGCAGATGTCTCATACACTATGAATCGAAAGGAATACTCCTCCCTGAACAGATGTATTTCCCCAAAACAGTTAAAGGCTGAATGGGGATTGATAGCTAAAGATTTGAAAAAAATGGACAGAGAAAGCTCCATTACATTATCATAAAAGTACATGTAACGATGGAACGTCTTCAGACAACTTTGAGCTGCATTGCATACATTTTTTGTTTGTTTGTTTGCTTGTTTTTGAAGATTTCAAATGATTTCTTAAATGTTCTCATTTTTTGTTTGACAGAAAAAATTAAGTATAACATTTTGGAACCACATTATGGGGAATAAATGATGACAGAGATTTCATTTTAACTATACAGAAATACTGATAACAGACTCAGGCATTTTAGAATGACCATAACAACATTTCGGATGCTGTGAATGAGATCGGTCCGCTGGTTAACCAAGTTATCCCGTTTGCACAGCGCACTCACGGTACTTTTTCAGCGCGCATGGGGGAGGTTATTATAGGTGGATGGCAACATAGCTATTGACCCGAACCTTTTACTGTAGTAACTGATATAAACAGCCTTGAAAGATATGGAAAGGCTTAAATGAAAAGGTAAAAAAAAAAAAGCCATAACCATGCCAATGAGTGCTTTTCCAAGGACCAATTTTAAACAGTGCTTAGCATCAGAAATTGAGACATTTGAGTGTTTTTCACGGTGTCTGTGTGAATACAAACGGCTTTGCACCACAATCCAAGAGGTCTCGTATTTCAGTTGTAATCACTCATAATACAAGATGCTGTTGAGTGAGTTTTTCATGGCAATTTTATTGTGCCTTTTCCATGAAACGTGAACAAGCTTCCTTGTAAATACTTAAACCCCCCACCCGAAAAAAACCCACACACAGACACACAAACACACGAAATCGAAATGTATTCATGTTTCACGTCTACTCTTCAGCTATATTTGATTTCTTGCATTTTCCTAATTTGCATACTACTTTTGGTTCCTCCCTTCTTACTTTGCAACAATAAACTTGAATATAATTGATTATTTACAGGTTCCGTTAAAAAACAGGTTCAAAGTGAAACCCTTGAACCCCACAGAGAATGCTCTCTGTAGATGTGCTTTCTTTATGGTCTTTTATCTGTGCAAACAGGCTACTGTGCATCATTTTGTAATAATGTAAAGAATGTGAAAGCGTTCTTGAACACACTGCTTTAGTCTGGCCCCTCATTAATGTTGTTAGTTTGAGAACTTGTACAGTATGGCTTTTTCCTGGAACCACCTGCATTATCTTGAACACGATTAATGGAATTCTGTAGTTTCTGTCCTTTTTTCATCTGAACACTTATATCTGTGTAGGAATAATTTCAGGCCTCAGATAAGCTTGCTTGCCTTCAGTAAATGGGTCTATCATAAAATTGTTACAAGTATATGCCAGGCTCTTTGCTAGATGGATGTGCTTGTGCAATTTTCATACCAGTGTATACAGGCATACATTGCTATTTGGCTGTTTTAGATTTGTTGTTTTCTTTCATGAATAAATGTTTTTGTTTTTATAATAATTTATTTTGTTGATTTCATTTTTGTCATTTTGAAGCATTTTTTAAATATATATATATATATATCACCCTTGCTTATACATGCTGTGTACTTCTTTTCCCTTCAAATATAGCACCTTGCAGCAGTTTAACATTGAACGCTATTTGTGAGCATCCTTTACTGTTTGTCTTTGTATGTGAACAGCAGGAACTGAATATTTTGAAGTCATGAAACAGTGGCCTGCTGTTGACTCTTTGTCAGTTTGAGTAGGAAGAGGCTGTGCCTTGATAGCTTATATAAAAAAAAAAAAAAAAACAAAACATAAGAAAAAATAACTGACTAAGTTCAGTTTAGCTGTCTGTAGTCTATACATCAAGCATAAAATCCCACCCATATAAACTTGTATAAAATTTTTATTAACATTTGTTTTTTTGGAAATACTTTAAGTTATCATCATTAATGAGATGCTCTGACAGTTATGATGTGCACTGGGCACAGCGTATATATATGAAAGTGTAAAACAAAAGGAAAGATTGCAGACGCGCATCTTGGCTAATGTGCCATTACAGTGAAATGTAACAATAGACATGAACAGACATGAATATCATTTACATAATAACCATTCATTCAGTGATTGTGTTGACAATAAAAAGACTACTTCAATGAAAATGAGTTCATTATTCACCCTTCTTCTTCCACCTGCATGACTTTCTTCCGTAGAACACAAAAAGGCTGGTATATAATGCAGTCGCATTATATATTAAAATAATATACATTATACATTGTTACATAGATTTGTAGGGAACACTGTAATGCTTCTAACCTTGTGGTTTTGATGAAGCTTGCTGAAGTTTTCAGCTCCTTTTTCATTCATTCCTATTATTTTGTGTTCCATTGAAGAAAGCACATCAGTTTTGGTTGCATGAAATCTTTTCTGGGTGAACTATTCCTTCAAGACATTACTATAGCAGATATATCAGATATTTTCTACACTGCCCGAACAAATGGATCAGATTTCATCACTTACAAAATGACCAATGAACAGATTTATGTGCAGTGTGAGCGAAGCCTGAGGACCTTGGCTGCTTTAAGGTTTTTTTGACTGTGACGGCCACTGGGTGGAGCTGTCTCTCTGCCACACACACACACACACACACACACACACACAGACACACACACACACACACACACACACACACACACACACACACACACAGACACACGCACACACACACAAACATCTAGAGAGACAGTCATTTCTGTCTTTTTCTCCATTTGCTTGCCTCAGTTACACTGTCATACACACACACACACACACACATACGTATGTTGGCGTTACTGAAAAAATCTTCACTGCTTTCCCTGAATTATCCCTTTACCACCTGCAGAATGTGCCGGAGAATGTGTGAAAATCCTCTGTGATGTTCAGCGGTGCCTGTTAGCTATCACACCTTCTGACAGGACAGCTTCCTTGGCCTTCTTCCACGGTTTTACCGTAATATATATGTAGGAGGTTTTTTACTGTTGTGGTGAAGAACATCGCCTCAGTCTTATCTAACAGACCCAAGTGTCTGAGTCATTGTCTTGTGTAAATCACACTGTGAAAACAGTGCTCTGCTTAGTACTCGGTTCCCTATGGAATTATCCTTGCTATTATACTGACACCTGGGAGGCACACGGCAATTTTGAGAAACAGGGTTTTTAGATCTTCTTCGGCTCTGCTGGCAGCATAACCTCCAAACAATGGAAATAATTGAAGTAAAAAGGCAAATGTGTTTTTGGATGTCATTCCTGCAACGTGTATATGGCACTCCGAGGTGAACGCTTCTAATCTGAGATGAGATTTCTCGCTTCAGAAAATGATCTACACTTGACCTTGGTGAAGATTGTCTTCTGCTTATGTGATTTGGACGCAGAAAGCCATTATACACAGTGTGCACAATAAAATAATTCACTGCTTACATTTTTTCCTTTCACATTTCCCTACGTGCAGGCTGTTATCAAGGAGTTTGCGGCGTCTTAAACATTCTGCCTTTTGTTATAGACTATAGGAACAGGAATGATTTTTGCTATACATGAGTAGCTAACAATAATTAAATGCATTTTATTCCTAATAATTACTGATGATCTCAAAATGTTTATTGGCACTAGATGTATTTTTTGCTGTATTCACATTCAGTTCACCACCTTATATTTTTGGGTACATTGCACTGTAGAGTTAAATATGATCATTTGCTGGACAGTAGTTATGGTGATAAAATAGAATCTCTTGGTGATTGGTTGGGGCCAGTAAGACCTTTTAGATATTTTTATACGTAAAAGATACTTATGAAAGAAGGCTCTTAAGGCTGAAATGATTTGATAATAAAACAGTATTATTGGAAAAAAAATTACAATTGAAAGATCCTTCAGAAATAATTCTAATATGCTGATTTGCTGCTTAATTACAATTTATTATTATTTCCAATGCTGAAAATACTGTACTGCTCAATATTTTTGTGGAAACCTTGATATATTTTTCCACGATTTTTCATTTTTATTTTTTTATGCCTATAAAGTTCAAAAGAACAGCATTTACTCTCACTTTTAAACAGCATTCATTTAAAATAGAAGTAAATTGTATTCTAAAACATTTAGGGTACTGATCTGTATGCCTCAGACCACACAGAACTAGTAAATAATACTATTCTGTCAGATAATGATAAATTAGTTCTATGTTTTTGCCAATAACCAGTAAATGGCTGATATTAAAAGTCAGTAATTTGTCTAAATGAATAACCAACCATTTCAATGCTATCAGTAAATTTGGAAACATGAATATAGATGTTTATTTTGAGATTTACATGTAATGGTGTTATTAAATGATTAGTTTTTTCCAATGAATTAATAATGAATTTTTTTGTTATATTTATTATGCTCTTCTTAATATGTGTGCGTGCGTGTGTGTGTACGTGTGTGTGTGTGTGTGTGCGTGTGTGTGTGTGTGCGTTTGCGTGTGTGTGTGTGTGTGTGTGTGCGTGTGTGTGGGGCACACTGGGTCGGTTTGCTACAAGACTTAGATCAGTGTGATTAAAAATCCCTTTCCATTTCGCTTTGTAAATGTCACCCAGAAACACTGAAACATTTGCTTTTTGCCTTCATTTTCAGAAGCGTGTAAAAAGCGACCTGCTATAAAATTATTTTAATTACAAACTTGACAGAAAGCCAGCATTTTTGTGAGAAGTGTTTTTAAATAAATAAATCCCTGCAATTCAAATAAGCGTGATCTTTCACATCCGAAAGGGCAAAATGCACCGCGCGCTTTTCTACACCTCACCTGAGAATAATACTAATATGTGCGAGATTGATTCTAAGAATAAAATAAAAGAAACCATTATGTGCATTCTGATATATTATTTGTTCTACAGCCGATCTGCCTATGCGAGTGAGTCATTGCTGTTTGAATGGTCACAGAGGGTATGTGAGGGACTGTTTGTGCTTTTTAATCAAGCGTCGCGCCGTTTCCCCGTAGTCCTATCTCTCAGAATTGTGTTGTTTTATTTCTTCTTTTCTTCAGGATAATTATGCAAAAAAACATGTACAAATATGAAAATGCTTTTCAGCTTTTTCCGTCTTCAGTTTGGAAGCCACATGCATTCCTTTCACGCTCATTATAGACAGCACAAACCGGTTTATCTACGTCCTCAACGTTATACACGCGCTGTTAATGAAATGTACTTTTCCCTAATGCAGCATTCTCATCAGAACTGTGTGGAAACAATTTTGTTTTGTCCTTGACAAATTCTAGAGCTACAAACATAAAAATGTCTTCATTTTGAACATTTCTGCTAACAACTGATTCAGGATTCCTTATGCGGATTCTTTTGGAGGTAATATTTTGTCACCCGGTATTGATGTGTTTGCCATATCTTGCTTTAGCTATCACTAAATGCTGCCTTGTTAATACAAAGAAAGCGCTGGCGCTCTGCATTTATGTAGGCGAAGAAGCAAGATATACAAATGCACATTAAAGGTAATTAGAGTAATTACATAGAAGCTGATCCTAGAGAAGAACCACTTATTTCTATATTTTTGGATGCACTGCTGCAGAAAGACACTTTGAGGATGATTTTGATAATTGCCTCTCCAATGGCATGTATGCTTAGCCCGATGCACTGATAAATTGAGCAGTTTTGCATACAGATGTTAAAATGATCCCTGTACATGTACCTGTAAAAATAACAACAAATGCTGTATTATGCATGCCGGCCAAGCAGTTGGCAAAGTTGCTTTGTAAAGAAACAGTACACGTCTGTGCGGAGTCTGAACCGGTTATATCAACTTGGTCTCATAAAAATACGTACCTCTTTGCAGTTTTTTACAGTTTTACTGTTTCTCTGCAGTTTCCAAAAGATATGTATCATGTTGGAAATATGCCCCGTACCAAATCCAACCCTAAAGTGTTACACAGACTCTGAACAGGAGCTCCTCGCCCGTCAATTACATCTATGCACTCCATGAGCTACTGCCTCTAGTGTTCATTTCTTTTGGAAACTGCAGTAATATGTACTTATTAGTACGTATTTAATGTCTCGCTAAAAAGTGCACCCAGTTACGCTTATGCCATGAGAACAGGTAGCTACGGTTATATGCATCTGCATATACTCACCATTTGCACAAATGTGCATTTTTACACAGAGATGATAATGGTACTGTTTTTTTAAAACATGTTTACAAAAATTATCATTTTGCCAAAAATGCCATTGTCATATAAAGGAATGACATATAAATGAAAGCCAAAAGCAAATAAAAATACAGTTAAAATGTTGAACTGAAACTATTATTCCTTATATTGATGGTTGAACGGTCAGGTCGATGTTGTCCTGCTAGGTTCATAATAGTTTATTGTGAGCGAACAGTATTTGGCTGACAATTGTAAACCCTGCAAACCCAATGAAAAGCATCCAGATGGACACAAAGGAACACAGGGGTGTTCTTAATAGCTTTTACCATCAAAACATTCTTTCTTCATTTCATCAAAGCTCCAGCAGACTTTTTGTTATGTGTTTGAATGTTACGGAACACAAGTTATCTTTAATTATATATTTTATATAAGTAATAGAAGTTTGGTATGGTATGGAGTGAAAATCATGCCTTGTTGTTTTTTAACTGAATGGTGATACATGATCGGCTACAAAGTGGGCTAAATGTTAAAGTGCGGGGAAAAAAAAAACTATGATTATGTGTTATCTGCTTTGGGCTGTGTTGAAAACAGACTCTTGAAACACTGAAATCCCTGAATTCATCTCCTGATTTAATGGATCTGGTTGACACATAAACAGGCATTTGAGGACTTGTGCAGCAAATAAAGCAGAAGTGCACAAAACTGAGAAGGATGTAGATATCATTACGATTGTTAAGCAAAAAATGCACAAGAAAAAGAAAAATGAAAGACTTCACATAGCCTGATTGCAGAAGTGTGTCTGCAATCCTAATACTTGGCTGAAACACCTTTTGCTTTTAAAACAGCAGCCAGTCTTTTTGAATAAGAGTCAACTTGGCACGTCTTTATTTGTCAAAATTTTACCAAGTCTTCCTGGCAAAAGAACTCAAGATTGATCATATGGTAGAGGCATCTCCTGTGAACAGCCTTTTCAAGTTATTCCACAAGTTTGTCAATTGAATTCATCGGTCTGGTCTCTGACCGGACCATTACAAAAAGTTTTTTTTTTTCTTCTGAAGCCATTTAATTTATAGACTTGGATTTGTGTTCGAGGTTATCATCTTGCTGAAAAAATACAATTATTTTTTTAAAGGAGATCTGCAGGTTTTTTGTCCCAGCTGAAGAGGAGCAGGCCTATTGCTTGATGTTTGCACCACCAAGCTTCATCGTGAATGTGGTTTTGTTTGGATGATGAGTAGACTTATTTTTGTGCCAAATGTACTTCTTAACATTATAGCCCAAAAGTTTTTTTGTTACATGCAGCACCAGAATTTTTCAGACATTCATGCAGCTCTTGGCAGCCTGCTTGATACGTTTCATTTTGTTTTTAGATACATTTTTGACAGATGCCCTGTTGTCTCCACTTGTTGATAATGGCCTTCACGGTATTCCAAGTCTAATGTTTTGGAAACACTTTTGTACGATTCTCCTGATTTGTACTGCTTCACAATAAGATCCAAACGCATGTTTTGTAATTTTTATTTTTTTTGCAGGCCATGGCTCCAGGCAATGAAATGCAAGCAAGAATATTTTATATTAAGCAAGAAAAAAATAGCAGTATACTGAATTTGCAGTAAGAGTTTGAATGTGATTGGTTAATGACTTATTATAAATGTGCGCATTTATAAAACCATTTTAGATTTTGTCTTTAAAAGTCTCTATTTGTTCCACTTTTGCTCCAGTTGCTTTTCGGATCTCAAAAGCTGCATTTTTACAGGGTTGTGCAGACTTTTATACCTACTGTATGTCACAGAGAGGAACGAACGTGATACAGTTTTGAAATGACACAAGTACAAGCAACAATTTTCATTTTGTCTAACTTACATTTAAATACATTCATGATGTTCTATCAGAAGGCTTGGAATGCTGCACAAATAGTGTGGTTTTAGATTTTTGGAACTGTGGCTCAGACATTATAAAATAATAATAATAATAATAATAATAATAATAATAATAATAATAATAATAATAATAATAATAAAATACATTTTTGCATTTGTTGAAGGATTAAAGTCATTAGAGTGTGTTACAACATTAGATCAATATTATCAATGTCATGCAATGCTGGAGCTGCTAGCATTTGAACCCACCACAGTAAATGTTATTAATGCTGTATTTTTTTGTTGTTTTTTTTTTATTTCAGTAATTATTATAAATTACTTTTCTTTGACCTCTATTGTGTTATTACTCATCACAGTATGCACGGTTGTAACATGCCTGTAGTCTGAGTGATCGTCTTTTTCACGGCATGCAGATGATCCAACGATTTGTGTTAATTAACCTAAACAGAAGCTAATCCAGCATACCATGCTTTCTCATCTAAATGGTCTTAACAATAAGTCATGCAACTTATTGGCTTACGATATCAACGGAGTCATTCAGCATCTGTTATGTCTTGGACAGCAGCTAAATTCCTGGTCTTCCATTCATCCATCAGTTGCAGATGTAAGCTTGCGAGATAAGAGATGAGTTGCATAAAGTTTGATCTGCTAATTTATCGCCCCTCCTCCCAAACCAATTACAGGCTCAGATTTGCATCAGAATTACTTAATTACTTGATTAGAGTGGATGTTGAGTTAATTGGATGGTGGAGTCCTTGTAACAATGAAGTGAGTGACAAATTAGGGTTCAATTATGTCTAACGCATGGCTGTATGTTCTTTTTCAAGGACTTTAATCAAAGCAGTACTAAACAACCAATCCTTAAAGGAAACACAGCTGTTGCCCTGTGCACAAGCCATATTCATTTTCACTGAGACAGTTGGAGAAGCTGTCTTAAGCCTTCTACACACTGAATGATTTTCACAATCCTATGAGATCAGTGAGTGATCGGTGTGATATGGATCTAATAAACATGGATGTAATATAGAAATATTAGTAAATACATTTACTATTCATACTGTTCATTTTTTGCCTTTTTAATGAGTAAAAATTGTTGAGTGCACCTTTTAAGTACAATGTGAGAACTATTGTGGTAGACACATTATTGACTTTTTAACACTTTTTCATTCTTTAGAGATGACTTTGTATACAGGAAACTGTAATATGGTGATTGGGTGTGAAATATATTTAAATAAACCCTAAAAATGTATGAAACAAACTTGTTGCCTGCATTCCTGCCATGATGAGGCGACACTTCGTATTCGAAACAGTCACGATTTCATGGAGATCTTTGAAACTCTATACATTTTCAAACACAGCATGCTGAGCCGAATTTTTCCGGAGAAACTCCAGCTTTGCTCGAGGGCATCTGTAATGTCATGGAGCTTCAGTGTCAAAGTATAGTTTCAGTATTTGTCTTTATGGCATTGATGAACCTAAGTCAGAAACTGTGATTCACTTAAAAGCAAAAAAAAAATCCTGTATGTATTTAGTACTCTTTATGACATGCCTCCCAATGGAATAGCGTTTCTTAGAATTATTGTCCCACCAATACTCTTCATTCGTGTCCCTTGTTATCAGTGCCATTTATGGACAGCCCGTTCTCAGTTCCTACTCATTAATGTCTTCACCCTCTGAGGTAATGGAGTGATTCAGACAGGCGAGCACTGATCTGTAGCTTGTTGGGCCTGTCGCCGCTGGTCTGAGTGCTCTTTGCTGAGTCGCTGGCGGCGAGGTAGGGATGCTGGCTGAAGAAGAGGGAAGCAGAGCTTTTTAATGCATAAACATCCAAGGAACTTGTCTGATTCGTTCTTATTTTCCGGCTGCCACAGTAAGCCACGTTGGTGCATGATGAAGAATCGTGTTGCTGGAAGGTGCTCGGGCTTCCCACCGGGCACCGAGTGTTGAGGTGAGTCGAGCTGAACAGGGCTAATGCCACTGCCTGCCGCCCAGCAGCGAGGCCTCTCGGTGGGATACAACTCTACGGTCAAGCATGACTGGAGAAGAGACAGGCCATAACGTGCATGCCTAACAAACGTGTAAATGTGCTGGAGCACTTGTGCACAAACACAACACGCTCAGATCCTTAAGGGCTTCCTGTTGCATCGCCTTTATTTCTGTGATGATGCTTTGTAAATATTAATCAAGACGATACAGGCTTTAGTTTTTAAGGGTAACTTGACTGCAATTGACATTTGTGAGAAAAATTTATTTTTAGCGTTTATACTTTCATTTTTCAATTTTTACATTTTTAAAACAGCTAAAAGGAAAAAGTGTGTTAAATATGAGTACTTGTTTTCAGAAAATATAGTTAATATTTAATGTTTTTTTCCCCTAGATTTAATTGTATTTTTTATTTAGTAGATATATATATTTATTTAATTTTATTTATTTAATTTTTTTTTAATTAGAAAAGCATTTTAGTTTCTTAACTGATAGAGAGAAACGTAAGTGCTTCATGACCCTTCTTGTGAGAGGAAACCCATAATTCCGAATAAAAACAAGTTTTTTTTATTGTGAGAGAGAGTCACTTCGGTGTCCTACTGTTCCTCTGTGTATACTGAATAAAGTGTTGTGTCAGACTCCAGCTGAGATGATGAGCAGTGTGTACTGATCTCATCAAGAGCATGAAGGACTGCATGGGCTCCTGGGAAAAAATGAAAACAGGCCTTTTGTCCACTCGAAATGAGGTCACAAGGTCATTGTCCATCATTGCATAGTTTCATTATGCATTGAAAGTGCATTTTTTTTATTACTGTAAAATAAAGGTGGTGGGTCGACTTTAAAATAACTATGAAGAAAATGCAATAAGGTGGATAGAAAAACATTATTGTGCGTGAACATAAACTTACCATATTAAAGTCTCAAGGGAGCGTATACATGTGTACAGTCAAGAAAAAGCAAGCTATCATTAATGTTTAACACTATAAGCTACACTACAATTGTGGTTTATATGGTTTTATTTTCTGAGCCAAAATAAAAGCTACGCTAAACTGTGCTAAAGTTGGATGGTCACAAGGTTATAGGCAGAAAGGGAATTACTATTATTGTATATTTATACACATATCGCATGGTTTAATTGATTAATTCATTTATTCACCATCATTGCACTGAATGCATGTCTTCGGTTATTGCAATGTTGTGCTATTTTTTCCGATGAGTGCTTTCCTGTGTTGTGTGTTTCGGTGTGCGTTATCTCTCTGGTGTTGAATTCTGGAACACATGTGTTGAGTAGGCTGCTGGAGGTGGACAGCACTGTCTCTGGCAGTAATGAGAGTTCATTGCATGTTTGTTGCTGACCAAAGCATTCCTTCTTTACAACAAACAGCCTACTTCCATCTTTACAGCTGCAAGAACAAATCTGAGCCTCTGGGCTTTTGTCACATCATGTACCATGTGTAATGTGCCTAGTGTAGCTAAAACAACCCAAAATCACAGACATTTTAAAGCATTGAAGGTCATAAAATGGCATCAAAAAGACACTAAAAATGAGGGCATTGAAACAAAGTTTAAATGTCAAGTAAAGGAATGAATACAGTACATTTACGCATTCTGCAACATTGAAATGTTTTAAAATACGAACAGTCTGTCCTCCAACAAAATACGACTCTATAGGTCTACGCCTATAGGTACCTTATACGACCTATGTTTATTTTAAGTTAAGCGCCTCTAGGAGCATACAGATAATGACAGCGCGTGTCGTCATGAAATGGCGTATGACTGTCATTCGTAAGAATAACCACATCTACCCCCACACCAAAACCTACCTGTCACAAAAATCATAAATTATAGCACATTTACGTTTCGTTTCGGGGTTCGCAGCCATACTCACACGATGTGCCATCGTAGAACGCTCTACAAACTGAGCTACACAAGACCCAAATTATGGTGCAGATAAAATAGCACAAAACAAAGCAATTGTATTATATTCTTTGATGGGTCGTATTTAAGGATTTGTGCAAACGTCCTATATAGACGTATTGGTTGGAGGACATGTTACGAATCATAAAAGCAAATTTTGTGACACTGACCTTGTTGCCTCTTTGAATCAATGTGTACTTTAGATTTTTTTTTTCCATCATAGTCTATTAGATGAATTGGTTTTGATACCCACACCTTAATTTTTGTCCTTGAGTCCTTTTTATGGAGTTTTCAAAGATACAAGCATTATTAGATCTGTGACGAGCTGCCCCGAGCTATCGAGTCTAAAAGTGACCTAAGGAATATTATTAAACGTATTTTGCAGCAAAAAGCTGTCAGCTATTAAATGAGCTTCAAGTGTTGTGAATGTAATACATCCTACACTGTAAGGTAAATACATCATTTGAAGCCCTTACTTTTCTTTTATTCTGATATATTCATTTGGAGAATTTGCTAAGTTTCTTAACAATCTCAACAAATGAGAAGTCTTTGTTAGAGATTCACTTTTGTAAAATTCATAGGGTATCTTCTGAGGTAGTATTTTTTTTTGAGGTAGAAAGTTGTGTTGCTCCTTCTTTCTCCCCTGAGAGAAAAATAGATCACAGCTCGATAGATCAACACACGCTTCTCTAGACGGACTTTACATCAAAACTCAAGTGTGCAAAGACCAGTCAGCATGCAGGGTAATGAGCAGAAAAATTGCAAGTGTTGCTGTTTGCAGCTTTTAGCACTTAGCGTTAACACTGTTATGAAAAGCAAATACGTAATATTCAACATTCATATGGAACAGAACAATATTTCACTCTCTGTTTTGGCCGTTTGACTTGATTATTTTAAATGCAATTTTTGCTATTCTAAAATGGTTGATTGCATTGTTTCATAAGTGATCCCATCAACACATACCTGTTTTTTAGTTCGTTTTGTTTTAGAGTTGCGACCCAGCAGAGATAAGAAAATTGCAGCTCTTTTGGCGAGGCTTCGACCTCTCCAAAGGTCATCAGAAGAGATAGATACGAATCGGTTTTTTAAAAGCAGCAAAATAGACATTTCTCCATCCTTCGGTTCCCAGTCGGGGGAAAAATGCGACGTTGTTCAGGTAATAAGACGCTGAGCTGACAGCCAGATTGTGACAAATGATCTTGCTGGTGCTGAGACGCTCAATCAGGAATGCTAAGGGCTGGTCTGTAGCCTTACGTTTGCTCCTGAGTAATTGCATTTGAGACTTCATTAATCAACAAACAGACAATAAAGTAAACCCTCATTTAGCCCTGATGAAGCAGAGACTCTTTGGCAGATCTCATAGACTCACAGAGGAAGGAGGAGGAAAGCATCTGTTTGTCATTTTCATTGCAGGCAGACCTCTGGCCTCATCATGAAGTCTGAGGGTGGGAAGGAGTTTTGTTTATTTACCGTAGAGGACATTTAAGACATTTCAACCTATGCAGAGAGCCCAGAGAAATATATATGAATGCGTCGGTGGATTGAGACATTATTGTACTGTGCTGCAGATAGGCGTAATTAATATGAATATTAATTCAATTAAAATAAGAAATTCAGTTCATTCATATTATTACTTTAATTCATATTAAAAATGCTATTATTGTATTACATTAATAGTAATAATATATTATATATAACATTATATTCAGCACAATAAATAATCATGCTTGTTATATAATAATAATATATGTTAATATATTACTATTAATTATTTAATGTATTAATGTAATACACTTTATCACTTTGCAACCTTTTCAGGCAGTTTACCAGACCTAAATATTTTAAAGACCATATACTGTCACTGTGTGTGCTTTATTTAATATAAATAAACAAATAGGCAAGCACATGTTATTGTATTCATAAAATAATCACATTTATTGATATAACTATAATACATAGAAATCACCGTTATATATTTGAACTGTAAATTATTTCATTTTAATTTTAATTTAGAGAACAACAACAAGATGTATTAGTATTATTATTACTATTATTGAATGAATAAAAATTTTATAAAGTTTATAACAATATACATTATTGTTATTATATAAATAGATTTACAATGCCAATATTTATTTGTTTTGTCATAGCGCTTATATTTCTGTGGAAAACCCCGGTTCTTTTAAAATGTATTTTTCTGTATTATTTACATTTTGTTCTTGTGTATGAAATGAACAAATACATTTCATTATCAAGATTTGTTTATGTATTATTTCCAGCATTTTGCAGCAGACAGGCATTTTTCGCTGATCCAGCTGGGTTCTGCTGGCCTCTGCTTAAATTACATCATACAAAATGTGTCCCTCATGTGTCCCGAAACGTACCACACACACTCAGATAAGACGGCACAGGAGTCCTCCGGCTGTCTCCGGCGCAGCTTTCTCCTCCGCATAGTCTTTATTAAATGGCAGGCCAGAGCTGGTATGTCAGGCCTGCCGTCCTCCCTTTGAAAGGCTCTCATCAGCATTGATCTTCCTGCCTGCCCATGGGAGCAAGAGAAGCTGTAGAGATGAAAGCTGCTCTGTCTGCTGTCACCTACTGACATGCATCTATGTGCTTACACATATACACACAGCGTCCTTGCTCTGTCCTCTCAGTTGGGCCTCAGTTGAAGTAAGGTGAACTAGCTGGGAAAAACTGTCTGCACGTTAATAACGAGAGAACCACATTTAAGGCTGTTAGCTTAAACCAGTTTTTACCAACATTTTTGCTACTAAAAATTAAGGATAATGAAGTGTTAAAAACGTTAAATCTAATAAAATGTTTTATTTCATTTAAGGTTTAACACTATAAAAATTTTCAATCAATTGCATTATAGAAAATACTCATAAATAATCATCTTAGTAGAAAAGCTTTTTTTTATTTTGAAAACAACTGAGCTATTGTCATAAAAATGTAAAACCAATTACCGTTAAAGCTTGTCAGATCCAATATTTGAAGCACTTCATTTTCTTTTTTAATTTATTTTTTTTTTTGCTTTAGAGAAACTGATGTGATTTTCAATGAATGTCTTTGTTAGAGTCGCTTTTGTAAAATTCAGAGTTTTGTCTGAGGTAGAATTTAAGGATGCAGAAATGTTAAAAATATAACCACAATTTCTACCAAATAAAAAAAATTATTTCTTGGCATATTCTGACAAATCAATGTTGCATGTTAATAAAAAATATGAAAATGCCCATGTAAGTTAACGATTTTATTATGGGTTTTTTTCAACTCATACTGTTTACCCTAGGGCATATAAGATAGTTGGAACCCTGAACTATGATCTAGCTAGCTAGCTAGCTAGATAGATAGATAGATAGATAGATAGATAGATAGATAGATAGATAGATAGATAGATAGATAGATAGATAGATAGATAGATAGATAGATAGATAGATAGATAGATAGATAGCTTTTGTGTCACTCAAAGCTTGGAAAAACAGTGTTTTTCCACACTAACTCTGTTCTTATCTTATATGTGTAGCATCCAGTATATGTTATCCCTAAAGAGCTTGCCTTAAACTAGGAATGTTCCTCCTACTTTTTCAAATAGCTTTTTAAGTTTTGAAAAGTGAATTCTAGACATTGAAATACTTATTTTGGACTCCCCACATACCCATTTCAGACAAAGCAGACAGCCTGGGTTGAGGCATTTGCTGAAAGAGGAGAGAAACGGCAATCTGTCCTTCCTGCTGCCTCCTGAGAGGCCCATTTGAAGCGCTGGAGCTTTGAGGATGGAGGTGACTCAGAGAGATGTCAGAGTGGAGGGCACAGACTCAATCCCTCAGCTTTGTGCAGAAGGACAGGATCTGTGCCTGCCTCTCTCGCCTCGCTTGCAGCCAGATGCCAGTGTGCTGCATGTCAAACAGCCAAGCGGGGCCTCTATCCACCTGACACACGTACAAACACACGCAAATCCTCCCCCCATTTCAGTGGCTCTCCTTTAGAGCTCCAAACTTCGGAAAGGCCCTCAGCTGACCGTGCCTCGTCTCCATTCTTTGTTCGGTCTCCAGGTGTTTTTTCTTTTCTTCTTCTCATACAGCTTAGCTCAGAGGTAGCTAGAGTCCTTGTCACAGACTTGCAGGCTTCACCACTTCAGTAGAAGGGGCCGAATGGACGTTAGTCAGGGTAAGAAGTGAACTTTTATTATGCAAGGATGCATAAAATTGATCAAAACTGACAATTTGTTTGTAATATTGCAAAGTACTTCTATGTCAAATAGCCGGGATTGTGTTCTTTTGGCCTTTTTTTTTCAAAGAATTACAAAAAATGTCACTGTTTGCCAGAAAATATTTAACGGATCATGTAACACAGAAGACAGGAGTAGTGGCTGGAATAAACAAATCACAGGAATTAATAAAATTTATTTTATTCAGCATGTAGCCAGTTATTTTATTATTATTATTATTATTTATTTTTGCAATATTGCTGTTTTTACCGTTTCAGAGTACAGTAAATACAGTTTTGAAGAAACTTTCAAAAGTAAGTCTCTTAAAAAACTGAAAGGTCTCTCATAACCTTCTGTTCACATCTAATTAAACATGGGACCAAGGGGTCTAAAAAAGAAAGAATTTAAACTCCCTGTGGTACCCTGTCTTAACTTGTTTTTCTGTTCTTTGGTTCTTTCCTGGAGAGGAAAGAGATCCAGACTTTTCCTCTCTACTAGTCATCCCTTGCATTTGTTTTTTTTGGCAGCTTCCCCTTTGGGAGTCAGCTGGGCCAGCTGAGAGCTGTTTCATCACTGGTGGAGCAAATAGTAAGTGTCTCACTGCCGGTGCTAAGAGAGGAGAAGTTACTTGACATTTCAGATGACAATTACCTCATAGACTTTGTATATGACAGCGATTTTTTTTTCCCCCTCCTGTTATTCAAAAGTACGGTGTCCAGCATTCACATGCACGTGATCTGCTGATTGTAGAATTAGTAGATTTTGATGATGATAATAATAATTATTTGCTGTCAAACCATTCATTTAGTTTTTGGTTATTTGTATGTGATGTGTGTATTTATTAAATACATAAATATGTCTGGTTTTTTTTGTTTTTTTCGAAAAATAGGTTATATTTATATATTAAATATGTGTACTCTAAATAAAATAAATATAGACTTAAATATGTAAATATTTGATGCTCAATATGCATATATATATATATATATATATATATATATATATATATATATATATATATATAAAATTGAACTAAAATACACATACATTTAGAGACATATTTTGAGAGAGTGAGAAGGAGCAAGACAAAATAACAAAATAATCCTCAATATTCAGTAATATTATTATTTCATTAACAGTTTGCAAAATGCTATATAGTATGTGTGCAAATTTGTCCAGAATTATGTATAGCACATGGTCATTTTTTTCATATATACGATGTTCTTATTACCTCTCAAGAAGCAATGATTAAATGCAGATTGAGACACAGTGACCTTTAAGTGAGCTTATTTTAATGCTGCGTGGTTGGAGCCATTTTTAGTACAGTGGAGGAAATTTGTTGATTGGCGATCCTTTTCGCCCTCTTTTCATCTGCATGATATTGTTTAGACTCATACATCCATCACATCATACACGCTGATGTGGATCTCAGGACATAGTTTCTGATGATTTTTTCCTCCTCTCTTTTCTTTCTCAATGAATACAACGAAGTTTAACAGACATGGCTTATTTAAAGCATCCGGTTTTGTGCATTCTTTTTAGTATGCCTTCATGCGAGCAATGGACCGAAGTGTAATTAGATTTAATGACTGATGTCTTGCCTTGAAGCTTGCTAATTTTCACAGTTCGCCCACTTCAGTTTCAGATATTGGAAAATCAAACAAAGCCAAAAAGAGTTTTTCTTTGTCACGGCGACATCGTCGACTGACTCGTGTAACTAATGTAGCCGCGTTTCATTCCTCGCCAGTGCTTTTATTTCCTTCTGAGATAGATTTAACATAACAATTTTGCCTTTTTATGCATTACAGAGTGCAGAGGATATGTCAAGCGTGGAGCTCTGGAAGCGTGGAGCAACAAACAGCGCTGGGCTAGAATCTGAGAGTGATAAAACAACCACTTAACGGTGCACTTCAAGTCTCCAAAACCTGAAATCTATAGTCACCAACCCTAAACACAATTAGCCTCAAACGCACCAGCTCTTTACCACCCTCTCACAGGTCACGTTTCTTTATTTATTCTTATTCTCTTCTTATTCTTTAATTCATGTGCATGTAATCCCTTTTCATTCCCTCTGCTAAACATAAGCAGAAGCTTAAGAGGCCGAGGCGAAGGCCATTTTATCATTTCAAATCCATGGAGAAGGATTACGACAGACGTTTTGGGTTCGGTACATCTTGTTACCTTCTATCAAATTGCGAAATTGGAGTCAGTCATTGATAAACCGACCACAAAGGTTTGTGTACAGGGCTTTTCTGTTTGTGTCCGCGTGCTTTTGAGTCAAAAATTAGATCCCCATTCTTTGAGATACTATACAGCAATCTTTGAAGCGTTAGAAGAATGATTCAGTGTTTAATTAGCCACTGAACCCCTTCAAGAGATAATTATTCTTGCTGCATCCAACATGTTATTCAAGCTCCTCCTGCGCTGAGCAGTGAGCAGAAAGTGTCTGTGAAACTGAGTTGTGACACACACTTAATTAGTCATTTTTCCATCATTGTCTGCACTGGCGTGCCGCTGTGAATGCATTGGATATGAGTCAAGAACTTGGAGCTGTCAGCGAAGAAGGCTTCTACTTTGATGTTTTGGAAAATGCTCGTTGAAAACTATCTAATGTCCCTGCCTGTCCTTTTGTGAAGTATCTGTAATTGATGACTTTGCGTGCTAAGAATTCTGCAGCTGTTCTCTGTGTGACATGATTACCATTAACAAAGGTCCCCACACTTAATAGTTAGTGTAGTGTACTGAAATGCACAGACTGTGATTGAATGCCTTTTTATTGAGTAAAGGTTCGTGTAGAAAATATTAAGATGTATTTTTTTTATTTGATTTACAGACTAATGCTTTTATTTTGCAAGGTTGCATTGACTCATCAAAACATTTTGATATTACAAAAGATTTAAATTTTAAATAAAGTTTTCTGTTTTTTTAATTATCAATGTTTCTATGCACTATATAAACTGTGGATCAAATGTCCAATATATATACATTTTAATAATGGTGCTGCCAGTCAGTATAAAAAAATTGAATTAGCTACATGATGTTTCGATTAATTAAACAAATGAATTGCAAAATTATGATTAAACTTGACTGTGAAAATACCCACAAGTAGAAAGTATCAAGTAGACATTCAAATTGTAGCTTTAAAATATTTTTTTCATTTAACAAAAAAGTATTACACGTGTGAACATTTAGGCTATAATTACCTAACCAGCTATGATGCATAAAAAAAAAAAAACACTGAGACAACATTTGAAAACAAAAGTAGTTATTTGCTCATACAATGAAAGTCATTGGTAATAAAAACAGTTTTGCTATCAACAGTCTTCAAAATACCTTTTATGTATGAAAGTCTCATGAAGTACGACATGATAGTAGGTAAAATAATGAGGGAATTAAATATTTTTGGTTGAACTATGCCTTTAATGTTATAATAATAATAATAATAATAATAATTATTATTATTATAATTTTTAATAATTAATTAATTTATACTCTAAATAAGAAACAAAATCAATTCAACTGACTCAGGAATGAAGTAAATAACTCTGTTTATTAATGGGTCTTTTGAATCATTGATTCAAACTATTTATTCAAAAAAATTTCTGTCAAGACCACTATTGTCAAAATTTCACAAAAACACACAATGTTAGCGCTTAAAATACAACACAGTATCAACTTCTTATTTACTGAACCGAATTGTACAAAATCACATTTAAACTTGAGATATTTGGGACTATCAGCACTCACGTGAATCTGTTCTCACTGCTCCCTGTGAGACAAAAAATACAATACAAATATATTGTGCAATAAATAAAAATTTTCGGAGATGACTGAATTCATATTCATCAGCAGTCAACTGTATGAAATGTGAGATGATGCATTATAGCTTGAGAGTGAGGTCAGTGTGTTAATCCAGCATTTTTTTATTATTATTATTTTAAATAGTTAACTAATTAAGTTGGCAAAATTGAAACTGACAGTCCTATTAATTAATTAATGTAGGTTTCACTGAATTCACTCATCTAGTTTATATTCCCTTTGCAGCTAAATAATGTTATTTTTGGTCACATCTACATTAACAGACAACTGTGTCATTTTTTTTTTTCTGTAGTGCATTTTGCATTATGTGTAGGCTTCCATATATCTCTCCCATAAATAGTATGTTTGGAAGTGTTAGTTACTATAAATGTGTTCCCCATGTTCTTCAAGGAGCCCCAAAGCGCTTTTCTGAGTTATGTGTCTTTAAAGCTCATTAAATTCCCTGGTTACCATATTAAGAAACCATTTTGGACATTATATGGGAACTCTTGATAACCGAGTTCAAGGGAATTGCCTTGTAAATAGTTCCATAAACTCAGTCCCTCTGACCCCATCTGACATTATCTCACCTCCAGCAGCTTTTTATTTTCAACACAATATCGTGTTCCGTAGAATATGCCCAGAGGGACATAGTTAAATTTATACACCTGCTAACATCTGGTTAAGAGCTAGCCCTTCCAGCAATCAGCACCCAGCAATAGAGACTCACTCTTGGGAAACACCTAGTCATACCAGTTTAAAAGGCATTACTTGACATTTAACCCGGCCTCTTATGAGCCAGTGAATAGCTTGACATTTGTATGCGTGACTGAGTGAATCGCTGACTGCAATTTGGCTAGCAGAAGGGTCCCAGACCCACAGACTGGGGCTAGGGCTGTCTGCATGCGGACTCAGAGCAGACATCCAAAAAGGGGAGGCAGTAGGTCAGGCTGGAATCCTTAGGCAACCCAGAGCCCCATAATTGGCAGAGAACAATGAATCGTGCTGTGTACAGTCGAGAAGACTAAGGGATAAAATTCTTCCACTAACAAGGTTGGATGAGGTCAAGGTCCTCTCCTAGAAGGAGAAAAATATCTTTCTGAGGCACAACCATGCAAGTGGTACAACTTCTTGTGGTTTAAGCTCTGTGGCCAACCTAAAAGGTTGGCAGGTTTAACTGCACTGTGAAAGAAAAAAGTTGAGCAAACTTAAATTTTTAAGGCAACCAGTTTCAGCAGAGTTAGAAAACTCCTGCCAAAAACTATATTTCTTTTCCAGCTTCCATCTACGGATCTTTACAGACAGTAGGTTTACTCAGTAGCTCAAGTGATACAGCAGCGCGACTTCCAGTGTAAAAGCAGTTCAATCTACATAAAAGCAGCTGAAATGGCATGGTTGTGTCAACAAATGCCTTTTGATATCAATTTCTTGGTGTTTGTTAACACTATCAGGTGCAGGTTTAGATTAAACTTGGTGGCATACCACCAAACATGATATATGATCATTTTTAAAGGAGAGTCTCTGATTATTTGTCACTTGTGGACATTTTCTTTGAAAACTGCAGAAACGTGCAGGCGTACATTAAACGAGCGCTTATATGGAGCTACATTTATAATACCTGGTTGAGATTTAACTGTTTAAGTCATATATGGTTTTAACCTCAAGTTCTAGAGATGAATCTTATAATATTTTTATAATATTCTTTATAATAAAATAATTTATGATCATTAGTAACTACTGTATTGTACCCAGGATTTGCCTGGATATAGCAGAGTTAGAAACAAAATTATTATAAGAATGAGTTCCCTTTTCTGCCATGGCCCACAGACCGTTAAATCTGAAGTT
>NC_056699.1:29870507-29957057 GCF_018831695.1 Puntigrus tetrazona | reverse complement strand
GGAATATGGTTCTTTTTAAGCAAGATGGTTGGCAGTTCTTACAAAATAAAACACAAAACATATATGTCTACTAGTTCTGCAAAGCGTTTGTGATGTCTGCACTCTGCCACATTAATCCACGCCTGGAAAGGCTAAGAGCAGATATTTCTTCTGAAACTGTGTACTTTAGGTTCTAAAGCAAGGTTCTAAAATCTCAATCTCATTTTTGTCCTCCAACTTCAAAAAATATCAGTACCATTGTTTTATCTTTTATTAATTACTATTATTTCTTTTTTGGTAAAGGGTGTTTCACTATCTTTTGCACATCCCCATTGTAAAACTCCTGTACTTTCTACCAACATCAGACTGAACTTTCCAATGTGATTACAAATGCATGTTGTTGAGCTGGTGAAGAAAAAGAATTTTATTATTGTTTTTGGGGTTTTTAAGGAAATTACCTCAAGAATCTCTTAATTAAAATGAACCTTTATCTCTTGTCTGGGAAATGTATAGAGTATCTAAGCTAAAGCATTGAAACCCCAGTTTGATCTTCAGCTCGCCGAACTTCTATTAAAGTCTCCAAATAGAGAAAAATCCTGAAATCCTCAAAAACTTCTTTTGATTGATAAAAGAAAAATATGAACACCTGGGATAATATGGTGTGAGTAACAATCAGAACAACATTTTGGAAGTGAACTAATTCTTTAAATTCAATATGGCTACCTAACCTAGCTTAGTCTCTGCTTTACACTTGTGTTTGTTATAACATGGCATTTTAGAATGAAAACAATCCTCGCTACACTGGCATTTCTGCTGCTTTTCAAAAACAATCTCTACACAGTCGTCTACACAACCTAAAACGCATGTCACTTGACCATTCATGGAAAGTTATAACCATACATATGTATAGGTAGGTCTCCATTATTTAAATAGAACATCCACATGTGCTTGAAGTGATCAAATGGGGAATCTACCATACATATTTATGGGTACAATAATGCATAAGTGATGTTATTGTTTATTTAGTCGTCAAGGATACGTGACAGAGAATGTGGGCAGCCATGCCATCAGTTTTAAAAGTCTCAGTTTGATCCGCCAATCTAAAATGGGGTATGCAACATTTTCAAATTTTATCAAATCAAGTTTTTGAGATAAAATACACTAGTGTAAATGGGCCTAAAGTCTATTGTGGGGGGAAGGCACAAACACACAAAAAATAATTACTTCTATACTGCTTTTGTCCCAATCAATTGATGCAGCGCTGCTAGACATTCTGCTCAAATTCTCCTTTTTTATTCCATGGAAGAAAGCAAGTCACACAGGATGAATGAAAGATCTCAAATTTAATTTCTAAATGAATTGTTTTCAGGTGTAGTGCATCTAACCTGTTTTCACGCAGCATATTTAACTTTAATTTGAACATTGAAAAACAGTCTCTGAAATTCTAGACGACGCATTAAAACGTGTAGCAGCAGGCAAACAAATTATTTATCTTTGTTTCTGTTCAAAATACACTTTTGCCCTTTTGTGGTTCACATTCAGTTGTTACACATTAAAATAATCATAGCCTTGGACGGTGCCTCAAAACAAAGTATTATCCTGATAAACACTATCATTATGTCGAGTAAAAGTGGTAAAAAATCCCATTGATATTCTAGTGAGGAACTAGGGTTAAGGTTGAAGCAAGATTGTGGGCTGGATCTGCAAACAAGGTAACTGATTTTGCATCTGCTGGTTTCAGGTTGTGGGTAAACGGGGTTTCCAGTGGCACTGGCTGTAACTCTATGTACTCATTAGGCTAATTGCGTTAATCTCCACATCCTCTTCCCCTTCACCTGCAAGCTTATCAGGCACAGCCTTCGTGACAGGTGACAGGTCAATTGTTTGGGCAGCGAGCTTCTGGTTAATCGTCACAAATGGAAACAGCCACCAATTGAGTTCTGGGTCACTGGAGTTCAATGGAATTGCTGTAAGCTAATACTAGCACTCTATTATTCAACTCTTTTCTCCATTCCTTGTGTCCTGACAACACAAGACATGATGAATGTGTTATCTATGAAGAAACGCAGGCCTTGATGATTGGATTAATGGTGTAAAACACACACGCACACACTTTATTTGTCGCTAACAAGCATAATATACAGTCAACTCCATTCTTAACTCAAAATCGATCAACTTCAGCTACAAAGATTATCAAATGCAATAGTCAGACATTCTTTGCAACAAGCAGGGGTGGTTCTAGACCCTGCCCATTTTTCGTCTAAACTAACTCAGTGCTTTGGAAGCTCATTTACTTCGATCTCATGTGCTGTAATGTAATTAATGCGCATGCATTTGAATGAAGCACTTGCACGCGAGGAACCTCATGTATGAATAGCACACCAAATAGAAACAGAAAATCGTGCCATTGAAACACAGATCGGTCATCCACTTTCACGCTTTTTCTCAGCAAATAAGCAAATACACAACATATTGCTGTCATAATGGCTGTCTTTACGAGTAAACGCGAAGTCAGCTACGCTCTTTAAAAAAATTGGAGGCGCCTTCAGTATAACGGATCCGCGGCATTTCTAGGCTTATATTCTTAATCAAGCATATTTGATCAAATTATCACAACTTAAATAATGACAATGAATGAAGGAATCAAAGGCAATCAAAGACACTGTGCTGTGTAGCTTAAGAGTTGAGGTGAGGATCTCAATCCAAAAATCAGAAACACTAAAAAGACACTCAGGAAAAGAAAGAAAAATCTCATGTCCTTTGTGACTAGTTAATATTCAGTCACTTCAGAAGTTACAATCAGAGTTTAAATAACGGCTCTCTATGATCTCATTTCACCCTTGCTTATAGTTTCTCTCCCAAAAGGGAAAAGAGACGACATTGACAAAACACACTACACTTCCTGCGAGCAATGTATCAGAATACATTTACAGTTCGAAGCAGAGAAGAGATCATTTGCACCATGAGTGTTCTTTTATCAAGGAAGAAAGACAAATGTCTCCTCAGTGCCACCCATACAGACGAAAGTGAAAAGTTAATTGGCTCCTTGCTGGTCAACTGGGATTCATTTCAATTAACAGGCAAAACAGCTGTTAATTCTGTGCCACAAAGAACGTGGTCTTCTGTTAAATCGTTTGCAGCATGGCAACTTCCACTCGCATTCTCCAAGAAAAGAATGAGTCTGGGAGGAATAAAAATTGAGTGGATATTGTAATTGCACTCTCTCTCTGAAACACATCTTGTGCTTGTGAATTACATGTTCAGCATTACAATGCGCATCACTGAGATTGTTTGATTCCAAGAGGCTAATGACTAAATTTTGACCCATAAAATGGCCTAGAATCTGCAACCAGTAACCAAAGGCGTATACCACTTATGTTCTTTTAGATCCGATATGGAATACTCTAAAGGTCAGTGTTGGCAATGTAAAAGGAAAGTTTTTACAATTTCTCAGCATAAAAAGAAGTAGTTGCAGCAATTTAACATTTTGAAAGTAATCATTTTAGCATTTCATTGACCTTAACAGCAAATTGCTTTGCTTTGTTTATCATTTTCAGGAGTTGCAATAAAAAAAGAAAGAAAAAAGTATCAATCTTTTAACACACTTAGCTTTGTCATTAATTAGTGTGAAATATGTCCAGATGATGTTTGTCTGTCATTACCTCTGTCAAGCATCACTCTCTGTTAAATGAAAGCCGTGACGGATCGTTGTCTGTGACTGACTGCCTTTTTCTTTTCAGCAGTTTTAAGCGATAAGAAACTGGAAAAGTTTTCATTCTACACAGCTACAAAAGTTTTTCAACTTTTGATATATTTTATTTTGTATTTCAAATGTATTGCTTTTCTATTAGGGCAATACTAAATTATATTGTATAAATATATTATGCACATTTTTTTTGATGAATAAAAATGATTTTGGAACATTTCTAATACTAATTTTATACATCAATTTTAATCACACAATATATTTTTTCTACAAAAATGTTAGTATCAATATAAGTGATCGAATGTATTTAATATGTTCAAATTCAGCATGATCTCGTGGTAATTCAAAAGAAACTTGAAATGGTACACAAACAAGCTCCAGCTAATGATAGAAAATTAGAGAAAATCACGGTCGCTCAAGAACATACAGTACGCATTAAACTCCTTAAGAAAATGAATGAAAGCTGTTCTACAGTACTTCAAGATATGAAATTATGCTTTTTTCTTATACAAGGTACAGACTATCTTTAAAAACCTGAAAGGGCATCAAAATACAATAATTGTGAAAAGTTCACACTCAAGGTGAACTCAAAATCATGTCTGTGTTTTCAGGTAGCTCTGATAAAGCTGGTGAAAAGTCTATTTAAGGCCAAAAACTCCATAAAATGACTTGAGATTTAATAGATGAACTGCGCACCGATTTTTAGAGAGAGTGATTTATTAGTTCAATTAATTACTAAATACTTAGAAAAGGAATTGGACTGAGGCCTTTGAGATGGCAAGCACACACAGTATATATATAAAGATAAGAGTTAGAACCACACGCATTGATATTACTTTTTCTTCTTTTTCTAATCGTCTTGTTGCACTTTCTCTCAGTATCTTCCCAAAAATAGGATGGTGGGAAGAGAAAGAATGACCTCCAGATGAGAAATCTGAAATAGGACATACTCGCTGCTAGCCAGAGTTGCAGAGTTAGCTTTTCTGAAGTTTGAAACGAGATGTTCCCCCAAGCTCCCCACAAAACATAAATATCACCCAGGGCCCAAGAGAAATGGAGCCGACAGTAAGGCACCGGTGTTATTAACAACGCTACATACAAAAAGACGCTAGTAACCTTTAAAAAAAAAAAAAACACACCCGCACATCTGTCGTCTGGACCGCGTGGAAAGTTTTCTGTAAGTTGACAGTACTGTAGACTTTTAAATGTCACTTTATTTCTGATGCCAACACTTGACATTGGTTTGTTGATTTCTGCCAGGGGTGTTTTGTTTGAAGAGGTAATGCCTGCTGTAACAGTTTTTGTCGTTGTTGTTGTTGTTGTTTTATACTTTATATTAGTATTTTTATGAGCTCACCATAATTATCCGTAGCTATTTCCTGTTCAATAACAACTAACGCGCACTGGAATAAAAATAAATAGATAAATAAATTAAAAACGTCCCCAGAAATCAATATGCACACATGTGTTCTTTTAGAGCTATCCTTTAAATGACAACAATCCACTGACACAAAACACTGTGTGAAGTAAACACTAAATTGAACTGCAGCGTGTGAGGGAGTGAAAAAAAAAGAGAAAACATCAACACAGTCTCATAAACAGTTCAATTTCGAGCAACTGTACAAAGACAGGCATAAAAGACTACTGTATTACACTTTTAAAGATCAATGTATGGTCAAAAGAAATTAGCAACAGAGATCTGGCAGGTTCCTGATTGTCCTACATTTAAGACACCGCAATAGGTAAAGCAACTGGTTGCCAATAAAGACAAAATGTCTAAATGTCTTTTAAGAATACTATTACTGACGGCTAATTTTACAGTCAGATAGTTTAGTATGTTTCATATATTTTTATCCATACATTAAACTATAAACACAATGGCACAATTTTGTTCATTTAATATATATATATATGCATGTAAGAGATTTTCCAAATACAGTTCAGGGCCACTCATTACATTGTTTCTTGCTCGTGTGCCAATAGCGGCACATGTGTCCAAGTTTGCCAGTCTCTGTCCTCGGTTAACTCCCAAAGCTTTTCATTCCAGAGAATGAGAATCCTAATTGTATTAATTGGATCTTTTTAGCAAAGCTAATTTATATTTGCTTCATTGCCATGAGCTGGAGGCATTCAGTGCATTCCCATTTGTTTTGTAGTGCTGTTGTTAGTGATAGTAGTGTTTTGTTTAGTGTGCATGTGTGGTATCAGGCTATTTGTCAAGGGAGTGGAAGAATCCTCATCATAAACTGGAAGCTCTTTTCAGCCAAATCAATTCTCATTTCAGTTTACAGGGGTCACAGCTAGAGCTAATACTTGCAGCAATTTAGATAAAAACAAATTTGGGGAGCGTCATATTAAAGCAGAGAAGAAAGCTGCAGGCAATTGCTCCTACTCGACAAAACTGAGGCTAAAACAGCTCCCTCCTCCCATGGGAGTGGGACGCACAGCGCTTCAGAAAGCTAGCAAGAAGTGAAATTGATTACGGTGAGCCAAGCTTGATTGACAGATGTCACGAAAATAGATTGCATTTGCAGTCAGCGCAGGAGATCCATCACCATTAGCCGGTTATGTATATGTGGCATGAGGCACAGGGTCACGTAAGCCCTGCCAATACCTGTAGTCAGCGTTTCACGCACAATAAATCAACCCCAGCCATACATCTCTGAGTCAGGGCACTATATTATATCAGAACACTGCTGACATCCTTGTTATGTGCACTAATCCAGGGTTGCGCTGCTCTTTGAGCTTTCTTTAAAACTGAGAGAGTGTTTTATGAAGAAGAAGAATGATGATGATTGAGCGAAAGAGGGAGGCTGTGAAGCTTTCTTTCAACGTTTTGCATATACACATTTGTAGTTTTAGTGTTGGGGTTTGTTTGTTTGTATAATCCTAAACTTATTATTCATACGGAATGAAGTGTTTGAAAACTGGTGGCACCTTTCCATTTCATCTAAAATTTCCACACTACAAAAGTAGCAACTGACAAAAAGCGGCTCCCTGCAACAGGTAAAGCATTACCATAAGCCATTCAGCAGGATGGATTGCGCGCTATCCAGACTTGAATTGACAATGCTTTATAAATTTCGACTCAATTGCTGAACCTGAATTGAATTTGAATTAAGGTAGAAAGCAGGATGCAGCATGATCATTTGAATATAATATAGTTCTTTCGCTCAAAGCGGTTCAAATGGGGTTTGATTGGGTTCAATTCCCATGCATGAGCCGATAAATGTATGCAACAAATGTCAATCTGCAAGACAAATAATTGCTAATGAAATTCAAAGAAATTTATAGACCCCCTTGTAAAATGCACCAATCTACATATTGAAATGATTTCTGAAGGATCATGTCACACTGAAGTAGCAGATGCTGAAAATGCATTACATTTGAAACAACTATTAAAATAGTTGAAATGATAAATGCCAATCAAACAAATGCTGAGCATAAAATAGTGAAATTAAAGTCACATGTTTTATTGCAATACACTAAACAAACTGAAATGTTTACTTTCAATGTAATTTCAATGAAATTTAACTTCAGATTTAACAGTCTGTGGGCCATGGCCAGAAAGGGAACTCATTCTTATAATAATTTGTTTCTAACTCTGCTATATCCAGGCAAATCTGGTACAATACAGTAGTTACTAATGATCGCAAATTATTTTATTATAAAGATATTATAAAAATATTATAAAGATTCAATCTCCCTAGAACTTGGGGTTAAAACCATATATGACTTAAACAGTTTAAATCTCAACCAGGTATTATAAAAAATGTAGCTCCATGCTCTTTTTTGTGCAACACCGTTTAATGTACCTTACTGCACGTTTCACTGCAGTTTCAAAGAAGAAATGTCCACAGAGTGACAAATATCCAGAGACTCTCACTAAAAATAAATGCTCTATCATGCTGGTAGTATGCCACCAAATTTAATCCTAAACCTACCTGATAGTGTTAACAAACACCAAAAAATTGATATCAAAAGGCATTTGTTGACACAACCATGCCATTTCAACTGCTTTTTATGTAGATTGAACTACTTTACACTGGAAGTGCGCTGCTGTATCACTTGAGCTACTGAGTAAACCTACTGTCTATAAAGATCCATAGATATGAAGCTGGAAAAGAAATAGTTTTTTTGTAGGAGTTTTCTAACTCTGCTGAAGCTGGTTGCCTTAAAAATTTAAGTTTGCTCAACTTTTTTTTCTTTTACAGTGCAGTTAAACCTGCAACCTTTTGGTTGTACAGAGCTTAAACCACAAAGTTGTACCGCACGCGGTTGTGCCTCAGAAAGATATTTTTCTCCTTCTAGGAGAGGACCTTGACCTCATCCAACAGTAGTGGAAGAATTTTATCCCGTAGTCTTCTCGACTGTACAGCACATTCATTGTTCTCTGCCAATTATGGAGCTCTGGGTTGCCTAAAGATTCAGCCTGACCTACTGCCTCCCCCTTTTGGATGTCTGCTCTGAGTCCGCATGCAGACAGCCCTGGCCCGGTCTGTGGGTCTGGGACCCCTTCTGCTAGCCAAATTGCAGTCCAGCGATTCCTCAGTCACATACAAATGTCAGCTATTCACTGGCTCATAAAGAGGCCAGGAGTTAAATGTCAAGTAATGCCTTTTAAACTAATTGCCTTCAGTGTTTCCCAAGAAGTGAGTCTCTATTGCTAGTGCTGATTACTGGGAAGGGCTAGCTCTTAGCCAGATGTTAGCAGGTGTCCTCTGCGTTTTAACTATGTCCCTCTGGGCACATATTCTACCGGAACACGATATTGTGTTGAAAATAAAAGCTGCTGGAGGTGAGATAATGTCCAGATGGGGTCAGAGGACTGAGTTTATGGAACTATTTACAAGGCAATTTATGAACTCGGTTATCAAGAGTTATATAATGTCCAAGATGGTTTCTTAATATAGTAACCAAGAGGAATTTAATGAGCTTTTAAAGACACACAGCTCAGAAAGCCCTTTGGGGCTCCTTGAAGAGACATGGGGAACATTTATAGTAACTAACACTTCCAAACATGCTATTTATGGAGGAGATATGGAGGCCTACACATAATGCAAAATACACTAAACAGAAAAAAAAATGACACAGTTATCTGTTAATGTAGATGTGACCAAAAATAACATTATTTAGCTACAAAAGGGAATATAAACCAGATGAGTGAATTAAGTGAACCTACATTAATTAATTAATAGGGCTGTCAGTTCAATTTGCCAACTTAATTAGTTAGCTATTTAAAATAATAATAATAAAAAAATGCTAGTTAACACACTGGCCTCACTCTCAAACCTGTGCATCATCTCACATTTCATACAGTTGACTGCTGACGAATATGAATTCAGTCATCTCCGAAAATTTTATTTATTGCACAATATATTTGTATTGTATTTTTGTCTCACAGGAGCAGTGAGAACAGATTCACGTGAGTGCTGATAGTCCCAAATATCTCAAGTTTAAATGTGATTTTGTACAATTCGGTTCAGTAAATAAGAAGTTGATACTGTGTTATATTTTAAACGCAACATTGTGTGTTTTTGTGAAATTTTGACAATAGTGGTCTTGACAGAAGTTTTTTTGAATAAATAGTTTGAATCAATGATTCAAAGACCCATTAATAAACAGAGTTATTTACTTCATTCCTGAGTCAGTTGAATTGATTTTGTTTCTTATTTAGAGTATAAATTAATTAATTATTAAAAATTATAATAATAATAATAATTATTATTATTATTATTATTATAACATTAAAGGCATAGTTCAACCAAAAATATTTAATTCCCTCATTATTTACCTACTATCATGTCACTTCATGAGACTTTCATACATAAAAGGTATTTTGAAGACTGTTGATAGCAAAACTGTTTTTATTACCAATGACTTTCATTGTATGAGCAAACAATACTTTTGTTTTTCAAATGTTGTCTCAGTGTTTTTTTTTTTTTATGCATCATAGCTGGTTAGGTAATTATAGCCTAAATGTTCACGTGTAATACTTTTTGTTAAATGAAAAATATTTTAAAGCTACAATTTGAATGTCTACTTGATACTTTCTACTTGTGGGTATTTTCACAGTCAAGTTTAGTCGCAATTTTTGCAATTCATTTGTTTAATTAATCGAAACATCATGTAGCTAATTCAATTTTTTTTATACTGACTGGCAGCACCATTATTAAAATGTATATATATTGGACAGTTGATCCACAGTTTATATAGTGCATAGAAACATTGATAATTAAAAAAAAAGAAAAACTTTATTTAAAATTTAAATCTTTTGTAATATCAAAAATGTTTTGATGAGTCAATGCAACCTTGCAAAATAAAAGCATTAGTCTGTAAATCAAATAAAAAAAAAAATACATCTTAATATTTTCTACACGAACCTTTACTCAATAAAAAGGCATTCAATCACAGTCTGTGCATTTCAGTACACTACACTAACTATTAAGTGTGGGGACCTTTGTTAATGGTAATCATGTCACACAGAGAACAGCTGCAGAATTCTTCACACAAAGTCATCAACAATTACAGATACTTCACAAAAGGACAGGCAGGGACATTAGATAGTTTTCAACGAGCATTTTCAAAACATCAAAGTAGAAGCCTTCTTCGCTGACAGCTCCAAGTTCTTGACTCATATCCAATGCATTCACAGCGGCACGCCAGTGCAGACAACAGTGGAAAAATGACTAATTAGTGTGTGTCACAACTTCAGTTTCACAGACACTTTCTGTTTACTGCTCAGCGCAGGAGGAGCTTGAATAACATGTTGGATGCAGCAAGAATAATTATCTCTTGAAGGGTTCAGTGGCTAATTAAACACTGAATCATTCTTCTAACGCTTCAAAGATTCGTATAGTATCTCAAAGAATGGGGATCTAATTTTTGACTCCAAAAACGCGGACACAAACAGAAAGCCCTGTACACAAACCTTTGTGGTCGGTTTATCGTGACTGACTCAATTTCGCAATTTGATAGAAGGTAACAAGATGTACCGAACCCAAAACGTCTGTCGTAATCCTTCTCCATGGGATTTGAAATGATAAAATGGCCTTCGCCTCGGCCTCTTAAGCTTCTGCTTATGTTTAGCAGGGAATGAAAAGGGATTACATGCACATGAATTAGAGAATAGAAAGAGAATAAGAATAAATAAAGAATGTGACCTGTGAGGGTGGTAAGAGCTGGTGCGTTTGAGGCTAATTGTGTTTAGGGTTGGTGACTATAGATTTCAGGTTTTGGAGACTTGAAGTGCACCGTTAAGTGGTTGTTTTATCACTCTCAGATTCTAGCCCAGCGCTGTTTGTTGCTCCACGCTTCAGAGCTCCACGCTTGACATATCCTCTGCACTCTGTAATGCATAAAAGGCAAAAATTGTTATGTTAAATCTATCTCAGAAGGGAAATAAAAGCACTGGCGAAGAATGAAACGGCTACATTAGTTACACGAGTCAGTCGACGCATGTCGCCGGTGACAAAGAAAAACTCTTTTTTGGCTTTGTTTGATTTTCCAATATCTGAAACTGAAGTGGGCGAACTGTGAAAATTAGCAAGCTTCAAGGCAAGACATCAGTCATTAAATCTAATTACACTTCGGTCCATTGCTCGCATGAAGGCATACTAAAAAAGAATGCACAAAACCGGATGCTTTAAATAAGCCATGTCTGTTAAACTTCGTTGTATTCATTGAGAAAGAAAAAGAGAGGGGAAAAAAAATCATCAGAAACTATGTCCTGAGATCCACATCAGCGTGTATGATGTGATGGATGTATGAGTCACAAACAATATCATGCAGATGAAAAGAGGGCCGAAAAGGATCGCCAATCAACAAATTTCCTCCACTGTACTAAAAATGGCTCCAACCACGCAGCATTAAAATAAGCTCACTTAAAGGTCACTGTGTCTCAATCTGCATTTAATCGTGCTTCTGAGAGGTAATAAGAACATCGTATATATGAAAAAAATGACCATGTGCTATACATAATTCTGGACAAATTTGCACACATACTATATAGCATATTTTGCAAACTGTTAATGAAATAATAATATTACTGAATATTGAGGATTATTTTGTTATTTTGTCTTGTCTTGCTCACTTCTCAAAATATCTCAAAATATGTATCTAAATGTATGTATATTTATAGTTCAATTTATATATATATACATATTGAGCATCAAATATTTACATATTTATGTCTATATTTATTTTATTTAGAGTACACATATTATATAAATATAACCTATTTTTCGAAAAAAAAAAAAAAAAACAGACATATTTATGTATTTAATAAATACACACATCACATACAAATAACCAAAAACTAAATGAATGGTTTGACAGCAAATAATTATTATTATCATCATCAAAATCTACTAATTCTACAATCAGCAGATCACGTGCATGTGAATGCTGGACATCGTACTTTTGAATAACAGGAGGGGGAAAAAAATCGCTGTCATATACAAAGTCTATGAGGTAATTGTCATCTGAAATGTCAAGTAACTTCTCCTCTCTTAGCACCGGCAGTGAGACACTTACTATTTGCTCCACCAGTGATGAAACAGCCTCAGCTGGCCCAGCTGACTCCCAAAGGGGAAGCTGCCAAAAAAAACAAATGCAAGGGATGACTAGTAGAGAGGAAAAGTCTGGATCTCTTTCCTCTCCAGGAAAGAACCAAAGAACAGAAAAACAAGTTAAGACAGGGTACCACAGGGAGTTTAAATTCTTTCTTTCTTAGACCCCTTGGTCCCATGTTTAATTAGATGTGAACAGAAGGTTATGAGAGACCTTTCAGTTTTTTAAGAGACTTACTTTTGAAAGTTTCTTCAAAACTGTATTTACTGTACTCTGAAACGGTAAAAACAGCAATATTGCAAAAATAAATAATAATAATAATAATAAAATAACTGGCCACATGCTGAATAAAATAAATTTTATTAATTCCTGTGATTTGTTTATTCCAGCCACTACTCCTGTCTTCTGTGTTACATGATCCGTTAAATATTTTCTGGCAAACAGTGACATTTTTGGAATTCTTTGAAAAAAAAGGCCAAAAGAACACAATCCCGCTATTTGACATAGAAGTACTTTTGCAATATTACAAACAAATTGTCAGATTTGATCAATTTTATGCGTCCTTGCAGAATAAAAGTTCACTTCTTACCCTGACTAACGTCCATTCGGCCCCTTCTACTGAAGTGGTGAAGCCTGCAAGTCTGTGACAAGGACCTCTAGCTACCTCTGAGCTAAGCTGTATGAGAAGAAGAAAAAGAAAAAACACCTGGAGACCGAACAAAGAATGGAGACGAGGCACGGTCAGCTGAGGGCCTTTCCGAAGTTTGGAGCTCTAAAGGAGAGCCACTGAAATGGGGGGAGGATTTGCGTGTGTTTGTACGTGTGTCAGGTGGATAGAGGCCCCGCTTGGCTGTTTGACATGCAGCGCACTGGCATCTGGCTGCAAGCGAGGCGGAGAGGCAGGCACAGATCCTGTCCTTCTGCACAAAGCTGAGGGATTGAGTCTGTGCCCTCCACTCTGACATCTCTCTGAGTCACCTCCATCCCTCAAAGCTCCAGCGCTTCAAATGGGCCTCTCAGGAGGCAGCAGGAAGGACAGATTGCCGTTTCTCTCCTCTTTCAGCAAATGCCTCAACCCAGGCTGTCTGCTTTGTCTGAAATGGGTATCTGGGGTCCAAAATAAGTATTTCAATGTCTCGAATTCACTTTTCAAAACTTAAAAGCTATCTGAAAAGTAGGAGGAACATTCCTAGTTTAAGGCAAGCTCTTTAGGGATAACATATACTGGATGCTACACATATAAGATAAGAACAGAGTTAGTGTGGAAAAACACTGTTTTTCCCAGCTTTGAGTGACACAAAAGCTATCTATCTATCTATCTATCTATCTATCTATCTATCTATCTATCTATCTATCTATCTATCTAGATCATAGTTCAGGGTTCCAACTATCTTATATGCCCTAGGGTAAACAGTATGAGTTGAAAAAACCCATAATAAAATCGTTAACTTACATGGGCATTTTCATATTTTTATTAACATGCAACATTGATTTGTCAGAATATGCCAAGAAATAATTTTTTTTATTTGGTAGAAATTGTGGTTATATTTTTAACATTTCTGCATCCTTAAATTCTACCTCAGACAAAACTCTGAATTTTACAAAAGCGACTCTAACAAAGACATTCATTGAAAATCACATCAGTTTCTCTAAAGCAAAAAAATAAATTAAAAAGAAAATGAAGTGCTTCAAATATTGGATCTGACAAGCTTTAACGGTAATTGGTTTTACATTTTTATGACAATAGCTCAGTTGTTTTCAAAATAAAAAAAAGCTTTTCTACTAAGATGATTATTTATGAGTATTTTCTATAATGCAATTGATTGAAAATTTTTATAGTGTTAAACCTTAAATGAAATAAAACATTTTATTAGATTTAACGTTTTTAACACTTCATTATCCTTAATTTTTAGTAGCAAAAATGTTGGTAAAAACTGGTTTAAGCTAACAGCCTTAAATGTGGTTCTCTCGTTATTAACGTGCAGACAGTTTTTCCCAGCTAGTTCACCTTACTTCAACTGAGGCCCAACTGAGAGGACAGAGCAAGGACGCTGTGTGTATATGTGTAAGCACATAGATGCATGTCAGTAGGTGACAGCAGACAGAGCAGCTTTCATCTCTACAGCTTCTCTTGCTCCCATGGGCAGGCAGGAAGATCAATGCTGATGAGAGCCTTTCAAAGGGAGGACGGCAGGCCTGACATACCAGCTCTGGCCTGCCATTTAATAAAGACTATGCGGAGGAGAAAGCTGCGCCAGAGACAGCCGGAGGACTCCTGTGCCGTCTTATCTGAGTGTGTGTGGTACGTTTCGGGACACATGAGGGACACATTTTGTATGATGTAATTTAAGCAGAGGCCAGCAGAACCCAGCTGGATCAGCCGAAAAATGCCTGTCTGCCGCAAAATGCTGGAAATAATACATAAACAAATCTTGATAATGAAATGTATTTGTTCATTTCATACACAAGAACAAAATGTAAATAATACAGAAAAATACATTTTAAAAGAACCCGGGGTTTTCCACAGAAATATAAGCGCTATGACAAAACAAATAAATATTGGCATTGTAAATCTATTTATATAATAACAATAATGTATATTGTTATAAACTTTAGCAAAATTTTTATTCATTCAATAATAGTAATAATAATACTAATACATCTTGTTGTTGTTCTCTAAATTAAAATTAAAATGAAATAATTTACAGTTCAAATATATAACGGTGATTTCTATGTATTATAGTTATATCAATAAATGTGATTATTTTATGAATACAATAACATGTGCTTGCCTATTTGTTTATTTATATTAAATAAAGCACACACAGTGACAGTATATGGTCTTTAAAATATTTAGGTCTGGTAAACTGCCTGAAAAGGTTGCAAAGTGATAAAGTGTATTACATTAATACATTAAATAATTAATAGTAATATATTAACATATATTATTATTATATAACAAGCATGATTATTTATTGTGCTGAATATAATGTTATATATAATATAGAACAATAATTGTTGCATTATTACTATTAATAGCATTTTTAATATGAATTAAAGTAATAATATGAATGAACTGAATTTCTTATTTTAATTGAATTAATATTCATATTAATTACGCCTATCTGCAGCACAGTACAATAATGTCTCAATCCACCGACGCATTCATATATATTTCTCTGGGCTCTCTGCATAGGTTGAAATGTCTTAAATGTCCTCTACGGTAAATAAACAAAACTCCTTCCCACCCTCAGACTTCATGATGAGGCCAGAGGTCTGCCTGCAATGAAAATGACAAACAGATGCTTTCCTCCTCCTTCCTCTGTGAGTCTATGAGATCTGCCAAAGAGTCTCTGCTTCATCAGGGCTAAATGAGGGTTTACTTTGTTGTCTGTTTGTTGATTAATGAAGTCTCAAATGCAATTACTCAGGAGCAAACGTAAGGCTACAGACCAGCCCTTAGCATTCCTGATTGAGCGTCTCAGCACCAGCAAGATCATTTGTCACAATCTGGCTGTCAGCTCAGCGTCTTATTACCTGAACAACGTCGCATTTTTCCCCCGACTGGGAACCGAAGGATGGAGAAATGTCTATTTTGCTGCTTTTAAAAAACCGATTCGTATCTATCTCTTCTGATGACCTTTGGAGAGGTCGAAGCCTCGCCAAAAGAGCTGCAATTTTCTTATCTCTGCTGGGTCGCAACTCTAAAACAAAACGAACTAAAAAACAGGTATGTGTTGATGGGATCACTTATGAAACAATGCAATCAACCATTTTAGAATAGCAAAAATTGCATTTAAAATATTCAAGTCAAACGGCCAAAACAGAGAGTGAAATATTGTTCTGTTCCATATGAATGTTGAATATTACGTATTTGCTTTTCATAACAGTGTTAACCGCTAAGTGCTAAAAGCTGCAAACAGCAACACTTGCAATTTTTCTGCTCATTACCCTGCATGCTGACTGGTCTTTGCACACTTGAGTTTTGATGTAAAGTCCGTCTAGAGAAGCGTGTGTTGATCTATCGAGCTGTGATCTATTTTTCTCTCAGGGGAGAAAGAAGGAGCAACACAACTTTCTACCTCAAAAAAAAAAATACTACCTCAGAAGATACCCTATGAATTTTACAAAAGTGAATCTCTAACAAAGACTTCTCTTGAGATTGTTAAGAAACTTAGCAAATTCTCCAAATGAATATATCAGAATAAAAGAAAAGGGCTTCAAATGATGTATTTACCTTACAGTGTAGGATGTATTACATTCACAACACTTGAAGCTCATTTAATAGCTGACAGCTTTTTGCTGCAAAATACGTTTAATAATATTCCTTAGGTCACTTTTAGACTCGATAGCTCGGGGCAGCTCGTCACAGATCTAATAATGCTTGTATCTTTGAAAACTCCATAAAAAGGACTCAAGGACAAAAATTAAGGTGTGGGTATCAAAACCAATTCATCTAATAGACTATGATGGAAAAAAAAATCTAAAGTACACATTGATTCAAAGAGGCAACAAGGTCAGTGTCACAAAATTTGCTTTTATGATTCGTAACATGTCCTCCAACCAATACGTCTATATAGGACGTTTGCACAAATCCCTTAAATACGACCCATCAAAGAATATAATACAATTGCTTTGTTTTGTGCTATTTTATCTGCACCATAATTTGGGTCTTGTGTAGCTCAGTTTGTAGAGCGTTCTACGATGGCACATCGTGTGAGTATGGCTCTGAACCCGAAACGAAACGTAAATGTGCTATAATTTATGATTTTTGTGACAGGTAGGTTTTGGTGTGGGGGTAGATGTGGTTATTCTTACGAATGACAGTCATACGCCATTTCATGACGACACGCGCTGTCATTATCTGTATGCTCCCTAGAGGGCGCTTAACTTAAAATAAACATAGGTCGTATAAGGTACCTATAGGCGTAGACCTATAGAGTCGTATTTTGTTGGAGGACAGACTGTTCGTATTTTAAAACATTTCAATGTTGCAGAATGCGTAAATGTACTGTATTCATTCCTTTACTTGACATTTAAACTTTGTTTCAATGCCCTCATTTTTAGTGTCTTTTTGATGCCATTTTATGACCTTCAATGCTTTAAAATGTCTGTGATTTTGGGTTGTTTTAGCTACACTAGGCACATTACACATGGTACATGATGTGACAAAAGCCCAGAGGCTCAGATTTGTTCTTGCAGCTGTAAAGATGGAAGTAGGCTGTTTGTTGTAAAGAAGGAATGCTTTGGTCAGCAACAAACATGCAATGAACTCTCATTACTGCCAGAGACAGTGCTGTCCACCTCCAGCAGCCTACTCAACACATGTGTTCCAGAATTCAACACCAGAGAGATAACGCACACCGAAACACACAACACAGGAAAGCACTCATCGGAAAAAATAGCACAACATTGCAATAACCGAAGACATGCATTCAGTGCAATGATGGTGAATAAATGAATTAATCAATTAAACCATGCGATATGTGTATAAATATACAATAATAGTAATTCCCTTTCTGCCTATAACCTTGTGACCATCCAACTTTAGCACAGTTTAGCGTAGCTTTTATTTTTGCTCAGAAAATAAAACCATATAAACCACAATTGTAGTGTAGCTTATAGTGTTAAACATTAATGATAGCTTGCTTTTCTGCTTGACTGTACACATGTATACGCTCCCTTGAGACTTTAATATGGTAAGTTTATGTTCACGCACAATAATGTTTTTCTATCCACCTTATTGCATTTTCTTCATAGTTATTTTAAAGTCGACCCACCACCTTTATTTTACAGTAATAAAAAAAATGCACTTTCAATGCATAATGAAACTATGCAATGATGGACAATGACCTTGTGACCTCATTTCGAGTGGACAAAAGGCCTGTTTTCATTTTTTTCCCAGGAGCCCATGCAGTCCTTCATGCTCTTGATGAGATCAGTACACACTGCTCATCATCTCAGCTGGAGTCTGACACAACACTTTATTCAGTATACACAGAGGAACAGTAGGACACCGAAGTGACTCTCTCTCACAATAAAAAAACTTGTTTTTATTCGAATTATGGGTTTCCTCTCACAAGAAGGGTCATGAAGCACTTACGTTTCTCTCTATCAGTTAAGAAACTAAAATGCTTTTCTAATTAAAAAAATAAAATAAATAAAATTAAATAAATATATATATATATCTACTAAATAAAAAATACAATTAAATCTAGGGGAAAAAAACATTAAATATTAACTATATTTTCTGAAAACAAGTACTCATATTTAACACACTTTTTCCTTTTAGCTGTTTTAAAAATGTAAAATGTAAAATGAAAGTATAAACGCTAAAAATAAATTTTTCTCACAAATGTCAATTACAGTCAAGTTACCCTTAAAAACTAAAGCCTGTATCGTCTTGATTAATATTTACAAAGCATCATCACAGAAATAAAGGCGATGCAACAGGAAGCCCTTAAGGATCTGAGCGTGTTGTGTTTGTGCACAAGTGCTCCAGCACATTTACACGTTTGTTAGGCATGCACGTTATGGCCTGTCTCTTCTCCAGTCATGCTTGACCGTAGAGTTGTATCCCACCGAGAGGCCTCGCTGCTGGGCGGCAGGCAGTGGCATTAGCCCTGTTCAGCTCGACTCACCTCAACACTCGGTGCCCGGTGGGAAGCCCGAGCACCTTCCAGCAACACGATTCTTCATCATGCACCAACGTGGCTTACTGTGGCAGCGGAAAATAAGAACGAATCAGACAAGTTCCTTGGATGTTTATGCATTAAAAGCTCTGCTTCCTCTTCTTCAGCCAGCATCCCTACCTCGCCGCCAGCGACTCAGCAAAGAGCACTCAGACCAGCGGCGACAGGCCCAACAAGCTACAGATCAGTGCTCGCCTGTCTGAATCACTCCATTACCTCAGAGGGTGAAGACATTAATGAGTAGGAACTGAGAACGGGCTGTCCATAAATGGCACTGATAACAAGGGACACGAATGAAGAGTATTGGTGGGACAATAATTCTAAGAAACGCTATTCCATTGGGAGGCATGTCATAAAGAGTACTAAATACATACAGGATTTTTTTTTGCTTTTAAGTGAATCACAGTTTCTGACTTAGGTTCATCAATGCCATAAAGACAAATACTGAAACTATACTTTGACACTGAAGCTCCATGACATTACAGATGCCCTCGAGCAAAGCTGGAGTTTCTCCGGAAAAATTCGGCTCAGCATGCTGTGTTTGAAAATGTATAGAGTTTTAAAGATCTCCATGAAATCGTGACTGTTTCGAAATACGAAGTGTCGCCTCATCATGGCAGGAATGCAGGCAACAAGTTTGTTTCATACATTTTTAGGGTTTATTTAAATATATTTCACACCCAATCACCATATTACAGTTTCCTGTATACAAAGTCATCTCTAAAGAATGAAAAAGTGTTAAAAAGTCAATAATGTGTCTACCACAATAGTTCTCACATTGTACTTAAAAGGTGCACTCAACAATTTTTACTCATTAAAAAGGCAAAAATGAACAGTATGAATAGTAAATGTATTTACTAATATTTCTATATTAGATCCATGTTTATTAGATCCATATCACACCGATCACTCACTGATCTCATAGGATTGTGAAAATCATTCAGTGTGTAGAAGGCTTAAGACAGCTTCTCCAACTGTCTCAGTGAAAATGAATATGGCTTGTGCACAGGGCAACAGCTGTGTTTCCTTTAAGGATTGGTTGTTTAGTACTGCTTTGATTAAAGTCCTTGAAAAGAACATACAGCCATGCGTTAGACATAATTGAACCCTAATTTGTCACTCACTTCATTGTTACAAGGACTCCACCATCCAATTAACTCAACATCCACTCTAATCAAGTAATTAAGTAATTCTGATGCAAATCTGAGCCTGTAATTGGTTTGGGAGGAGGGGCGATAAATTAGCAGATCAAACTTTATGCAACTCATCTCTTATCTCGCAAGCTTACATCTGCAACTGATGGATGAATGGAAGACCAGGAATTTAGCTGCTGTCCAAGACATAACAGATGCTGAATGACTCGTTGATATCGTAAGCCAATAAGTTGCATGACTTATTGTTAAGACCATTTAGATGAGAAAGCATGGTATGCTGGATTAGCTTCTGTTTAGGTTAATTAACACAAATCGTTGGATCATCTGCATGCCGTGAAAAAGACGATCACTCAGACTACAGGCATGTTACAACCGTGCATACTGTGATGAGTAATAACACAATAGAGGTCAAAGAAAAGTAATTTCTGCAATAATTACTGAAATAAAAAAACAACAAAAAAATACAGCATTAATAACATTTACTGTGGTGGGTTCAAATGCTAGCAGCTCCAGCATTGCATGACATTGATAATATTGATCTAATGTTGTAACACACTCTAATGACTTTAATCCTTCAACAAATGCAAAAATGTATTTTATTATTATTATTATTATTATTATTATTATTATTATTATTATAATGTCTGAGCCACAGTTCCAAAAAAAAATCTAAAACCACACTATTTGTGCAGCATTCCAAGCCTTCTGATAGAACATCATGAATGTATTTAAATGTAAATTAGACAAAATGAAAATTGTTGCTTGTACTTGTGTCATTTCAAAACTGTATCACGTTCGTTCCTCTCTGTGACATACAGTAGGTATAAAAGTCTGCACAACCCTGTAAAAAATGCAGCTTTTTGAGATCCGAAAAGCAACTGGAGCAAAAGTGGAACAAATAGAGACTTTTAAAGACAAAATCTAAAATGGTTTCATAAATGCGCACATTTATAATAAGTCATTAACCAATCACATTCAAACTCTTACTGCAAATTCAGTATACTGCTATTTTTTTCTTGCTTAATATAAAATATTCTTGCTTGCATTTCATTGCCTGGAGCCATGGCCTGCAAAAAAAATAAAAATTACAAAACATGCGTTTGGATCTTATTGTGAAGCAGTACAAATCAGGAGAATCGTACAAAAGTGTTTCCAAAACATTAGACTTGGAATACCGTGAAGGCCATTATCAACAAGTGGAGACAACAGGGCATCTGTCAAAATGTATCTAAAAACAAAATGAAACGTATCAAGCAGGCTGCCAAGAGCTGCATGAATGTCTGAAACATTCTGGTGCTGCATGTAACAAAAAAACTTTTTGGGCTATAATGTTAAGAAGTACATTTGGCACAAAAATAAGTCTACTCATCATCCAAACAAAACCACATTCACGATGAAGCTTGGTGGTGCAAAAATCAAGCAATAGGCCTGCTCCTCTTCAGCTGGGACAAAAAACCTGCAGATCTCCTTTAAAACAATAATTGTATTTTTCAGCAAGATGATAACCTCGAACACAAATCCAAGTCTATAAATTAAATGGCTTCAGAAGAAGAAAAAATAAACTTTTGTAATGGTCCGGTCAGAGACCAGACCGATGAATTCAATTGACAAACTTGTGGAATAACTTGAAAAGGCTGTTCACAGGAGATGCCTCTACCATATGATCAATCTTGAGTTCTTTTGCCAGGAAGACTTGGTAAAATTTTGACAAATAAAGACGTGCCAAGTTGACTCTTATTCAAAAAGACTGGCTGCTGTTTTAAAAGCAAAAGGTGTTTCAGCCAAGTATTAAGATTGCAGACACACTTCTGCAATCAGGCTATGTAAAGTCTTTCGTTTTTCTTTTCTTGTGCATTTTTTGCTTAACAATCGTAATAATATCTACATCCTTCTCAGTGTTGTGCACTTCTGCTTTATTTGCTGCACAAGTCCTCAAATGCCTGTTTATGTGTCAACCAGATCCATTAAATCAGGAGATGAATTCAGGGATTTCAGTGTTTCAAGAGTCTGTTTTCAACACAGCCCAAAGCAGATAACACATAATCATAGTTTTTTTTTCCCATGCACTTTAACATTTAGCCCACTTTGTAGCCGATCATGTATCACCATTCAGTTAAAAACAACAAGGCATGATTTTCACTCCATACCATACCAAACTTCTATTACTTATATAAAATATATAATTAAAGATAACTTGTGTTCCGTAACATTCAAACACATAACAAAAAGTCTGCTGGAGCTTTGATGAAATGAAGAAAGAATGTTTTGATGGTAAAGCTATTAAGAACACCCCTGTGTTCCTTTGTGTCCATCTGGATGCTTTTCATTGGGTTTGCAGGGTTTACAATTGTCAGCCAAATACTGTTCGCTCACAATAAACTATTATGAACCTAGCAGGACAACATCGACCTGACCGTTCAACCATCAATATAAGGAATAATAGTTTCAGTTCAACATTTTAACTGTATTTTTATTTGCTTTTGGCTTTCATTTATATGTCATTCCTTTATATGACAATGGCATTTTTGGCAAAATGATAATTTTTGTAAACATGTTTTAAAAAAACAGTACCATTATCATCTCTGTGTAAAAATGCACATTTGTGCAAATGGTGAGTATATGCAGATGCATATAACCGTAGCTACCTGTTCTCATGGCATAAGCGTAACTGGGTGCACTTTTTAGCGAGACATTAAATACGTGCTAATAAGTACATATTACTGCAGTTTCCAAAAATGAAACACTGAACACTAGAGGCAGTAGCTCATGGAGTGCATAGATGTAATTGACGGGCATATTTCCAACATGATACATATCTTTTGGAAACTGCAGAGAAACAGTAAAACTGTAAAAACTGCAAAGAGGTACGTATTTTTATGAGACCAAGTTGATATAACCGGTTCAGACTCCGCTGAGACGTGTACTGTTTCTTTACAAAGCAACTTTGCCAACTGCTTGGCCGGCATGCATAATACAGCATTTGTTGTTATTTTTACAGGTACATGTACAGGGATCATTTTAACATCTGTATGCAAAACTGCTCAATTTATCAGTGCATCGGGCTAAGCATACATGCCATTGGAGAGGCAATTATCAAAATCATCCTCAAAGTGTCTTTCTGCAGCAGTGCATCCAAAAATATAGAAATAAGTGGTTCTTCTCTAGGATCAGCTTCTATGTAATTACTCTAATTACCTTTAATGTGCATTTGTATATCTTGCTTCTTCGCCTACATAAATGCAGAGCGCCAGCGCTTTCTTTGTATTAACAAGGCAGCATTTAGTGATAGCTAAAGCAAGATATGGCAAACACATCAATACCGGGTGACAAAATATTACCTCCAAAAGAATCCGCATAAGGAATCCTGAATCAGTTGTTTGCAGAAATGTTCAAAATGAAGACATTTTTATGTTTGTAGCTCTAGAATTTGTCAAGGACAAAACAAAATTGTTTCCACACAGTTCTGATGAGAATGCTGCATTAGGGAAAAGTACATTTCATTAACAGCGCGTGTATAACGTTGAGGACGTAGATAAACCGGTTTGTGCTGTCTATAATGAGCGTGAAAGGAATGCATGTGGCTTCCAAACTGAAGACGGAAAAAGCTGAAAAGCATTTTCATATTTGTACATGTTTTTTTGCATAATTATCCTGAAGAAAAGAAGAAATAAAACAACACAATTCTGAGAGATAGGACTACGGGAAAACGGCCGCACGCTTGATTAAAAAGCACAAACAGTCCCTCACATACCCTCTGTGACCATTCAAACAGCAATGACTCACTCGCATAGGCAGATCGGCTGTAGAACAAATAATATATCAGAATGCACATAATGGTTTCTTTTATTTTATTCTTAGAATCAATCTCGCACATATTAGTATTATTCCCAGGTGAGGTGTAGAAAAGCGACGCCGGTGCATTTTGCCCTTTCGGATGTGAAAGATCACGCTTATTTGAATTGCAGGGATTTATTTATTTAAAAACACTTCTCACAAAAATGCTGGCTTTCTGTCAAGTTTGTAATTAAAATAATTTTATAGCAGGTCGCTTTTTACACGCTTCTGAAAATGAAGGCAAAAAAGCAAATGTTTCAGTGTTTCCTGGGTGACATTTACAAAGCGAAATGGAAAGGGATTTTTAATCACACTGATCTAAGTCTTGTAGCAAACCGACCCAGTGTGCCCCACACACACACACACACACACACACGCACACACACGCACGTACACACACATATTAAGAAGAGCATAATAAAAATGCAATATGCTAAAAAAAATTATTTGTTATTAATTAATTGGAAAACACTAATCATTTAATAACACCATTACATGTAAATCTCAAAATAAACATCTATATTCATGTTTCCAATTTTACTGATAGCATTGAAATGGTTGGTTATTCATTCAGCCATTTAATGGTTATTGGCAAAAACATAGAACTAATTTATCATTATCTGACAGAATAGTATTATTTACTAGTTCTGTGTGGTCTGAGGCATACAGATCAGTACCCTAAATGTTTTAGAATACAATTTACTTCTATTTTAAAATGAATGCTGTTTAAAAGTGAGAGTAAATGCTGTTCTTTTGAACTTTATAGGCATAAAAAATAAAAATGAAAAATCCTGGAAAAATATATCAAGGTTTCCACAAAAATATTGAGCAGTACAGTATTTTCAGCATTGGAAATAATAATAAATTGTAATTAAGCAGCAAATCAGCATATTAGAATTATTTCTGAAGGATCTTTCAATTGTAATTTTTTTTTCCAATAATACTGTTTTATTATCAAATCATTTCAGCCTTAAGAGCCTTCTTTCATAAGTATCTTTACGTATAAAAATATCTAAAAGGTCTTACTGGCCCCAACCAATCACCAAGAGATTCTATTTTATCACCATAACTACTGTCCAGCAAATGATCATATTTAACTCTACAGTGCAATGTACCCAAAAATATAAGGTGGTGAACTGAATGTGAATACAGCAAAAAATACATCTAGTGCCAATAAACATTTTGAGATCATCAGTAATTATTAGGAATAAAATGCATTTAATTATTGTTAGCTACTCATGTATAGCAAAAATCATTCCTGTTCCTATAGTCTATAACAAAAGGCAGAATGTTTAAGACGCCGCAAACTCCTTGATAACAGCCTGCACGTAGGGAAATGTGAAAGGAAAAAATGTAAGCAGTGAATTATTTTATTGTGCACACTGTGTATAATGGCTTTCTGCGTCCAAATCACATAAGCAGAAGACAATCTTCACCAAGGTCAAGTGTAGATCATTTTCTGAAGCGAGAAATCTCATCTCAGATTAGAAGCGTTCACCTCGGAGTGCCATATACACGTTGCAGGAATGACATCCAAAAACACATTTGCCTTTTTACTTCAACCATTTCCATTGTTTGGAGGTTATGCTGCCAGCAGAGCCGAAGAAGATCTAAAAACCCTGTTTCTCAAAATTGCCGTGTGCCTCCCAGGTGTCAGTATAATAGCAAGGATAATTCCATAGGGAACCGAGTACTAAGCAGAGCACTGTTTTCACAGTGTGATTTACACAAGACAATGACTCAGACACTTGGGTCTGTTAGATAAGACTGAGGCGATGTTCTTCACCACAACAGTAAAAAACCTCCTACATATATATTACGGTAAAACCGTGGAAGAAGGCCAAGGAAGCTGTCCTGTCAGAAGGTGTGATAGCTAACAGGCACCGCTGAACATCACAGAGGATTTTCACACATTCTCCGGCACATTCTGCAGGTGGTAAAGGGATAATTCAGGGAAAGCAGTGAAGATTTTTTCAGTAACGCCAACATACGTATGTGTGTGTGTGTGTGTGTATGACAGTGTAACTGAGGCAAGCAAATGGAGAAAAAGACAGAAATGACTGTCTCTCTAGATGTTTGTGTGTGTGTGCGTGTGTCTGTGTGTGTGTGTGTGTGTGTGTGTGTGTGTGTGTCTGTGTGTCTGTGTGTGTGTGTGTGTGTGTGTGTGGCAGAGAGACAGCTCCACCCAGTGGCCGTCACAGTCAAAAAAACCTTAAAGCAGCCAAGGTCCCTCAGGCTTCGCTCACACTGCACATAAATCTGTTCATTGGTCATTTTGTAAGTGATGAAATCTGATCCATTTGTTCGGGCAGTGTAGAAAATATCTGATATATCTGCTATAGTAATGTCTTGAAGGAATAGTTCACCCAGAAAAGATTTCATGCAACCAAAACTGATGTGCTTTCTTCAATGGAACACAAAATAATAGGAATGAATGAAAAAGGAGCTGAAAACTTCAGCAAGCTTCATCAAAACCACAAGGATAGAAGCATTACAGTGTTCCCTACAAATCTATGTAACAATGTATAATGTATATTATTTTAATATATAATGCGACTGCATTATATACCAGCCTTTTTGTGTTCTACGGAAGAAAGTCATGCAGGTGGAAGAAGAAGGGTGAATAATGAACTCATTTTCATTGAAGTAGTCTTTTTATTGTCAACACAATCACTGAATGAATGGTTATTATGTAAATGATATTCATGTCTGTTCATGTCTATTGTTACATTTCACTGTAATGGCACATTAGCCAAGATGCGCGTCTGCAATCTTTCCTTTTTGTTTTACACTTTCATATATACGCTGTGCCCAGTGCACATCATAACTGTCAGAGCATCTCATTAATGATGATAACTTAAAGTATTTCCAAAAAAACAAATGTTAATAAAAATTTTATACAAGTTTATATGGGTGGGATTTTATGCTTGATGTATAGACTACAGACAGCTAAACTGAACTTAGTCAGTTATTTTTTCTTATGTTTTGTTTTGTTTTTTTTTTTATATAAGCTATCAAGGCACAGCCCTCTTCCTACTCAAACTGACAAAGAGTCAACAGCAGGCCACTGTTTCATGACTTCAAAATATTCAGTTCCTGCTGTTCACATACAAAGACAAACAGTAAAGGATGCTCACAAATAGCGTTCAATGTTAAACTGCTGCAAGGTGCTATATTTGAAGGGAAAAGAAGTACACAGCATGTATAAGCAAGGGTGATATATATATATATATATATATATATATATATATATATATATATATATATATATATATATATATATATATATATATATAATTTTAAAAAATGCTTCAAAATGACAAAATTAAATCAACAAAATAAATGGTAAAAATTATTATAAAAACAAAAACATGTATTCATGAAAGAAAAAACAAACCTAAAATAGCCAAATAGCAATGTATGCCTGTATACACTGGTATGAAAATTGCACAAGCACATCCATCTAGCAAAGAGCCTGGCATATACTTGTAACAATTTTATGATAGACCCATTTACTGAAGGCAAGCAAGCTTATCTGAGGCCTGAAATTATTCCTACACAGATATAAGTGTTCAGATGAAAAAGGACAGAAACTACAGAATTCCATTAATCGTGTTCAAGATAATGCAGGTGGTTCCAGGAAAAAGCCATACTGTACAAGTTCTCAAACTAACAACATTAATGAGGGGCCAGACTAAAGCAGTGTGTTCAAGAATGCTTTCACATTCTTTACATTACTACAAAATGATGCACAGTAGCCTGTTTGCACAGATAAAAGACCATAAAGAAAGCACATCTACAGAGAGCATTCTCTGTGGGGTTCAAGGGTTTCACTTTGAACCTGTTTTTTTAACGGAACCTGTAAATAATCAATTATATTCAAGTTTATTGTTGCAAAGTAAGAAGGGAGGAACCAAAAGTAGTATGCAAATTAGGAAAATGCAAGAAATCAAATATAGCTGAAGAGTAGACGTGAAACATGAATACATTTCGATTTCGTGTGTTTGTGTGTCTGTGTGTGGGTTTTTTTCGGGTGGGGGGTTTAAGTATTTACAAGGAAGCTTGTTCACGTTTCATGGAAAAGGCACAATAAAATTGCCATGAAAAACTCACTCAACAGCATCTTGTATTATGAGTGATTACAACTGAAATACGAGACCTCTTGGATTGTGGTGCAAAGCCGTTTGTATTCACACAGACACCGTGAAAACACTCAAATGTCTCAATTTCTGATGCTAAGCACTGTTTAAAATTGGTCCTTGAAAAGCACTCATTGGCATGGTTATGGCTTTTTTTTTTTACCTGTTTCATTTAAGCCTTTCCATATCTTTCAAGGCTGTTTATATCAGTTACTACAGTAAAAGGTTCGGGTCAATAGCTATGTTGCCATCCACCTATAATAACCTCCCCATGCGCTGAAAAAGTACCGTGAGTGCGCTGTGCAAACGGGATAACTTGGTTAACCAGCGGACCGATCTCATTCACAGCATCCGAAATGTTGTTATGGTCATTCTAAAATGCCTGAGTCTGTTATCAGTATTTCTGTATAGTTAAAATGAAATCTCTGTCATCATTTATTCCCCATAATGTGGTTCCAAAATGTTATACTTAATTTTTTCTGTCAAACAAAAAATGAGAACATTTAAGAAATCATTTGAAATCTTCAAAAACAAGCAAACAAACAAACAAAAATGTATGCAATGCAGCTCAAAGTTGTCTGAAGACGTTCCATCGTTACATGTACTTTTATGATAATGTAATGGAGCTTTCTCTGTCCATTTTTTTCAAATCTTTAGCTATCAATCCCCATTCAGCCTTTAACTGTTTTGGGGAAATACATCTGTTCAGGGAGGAGTATTCCTTTCGATTCATAGTGTATGAGACATCTGCAAAGATTCATGCCTTCACCGAGAATAAATCAAACCAAAACAGATCAATGCAACTTAATTCAAAAGTTGTCAGTGTTATGCCGACATTGCAATTTCATCACAAAAAGTAAATAGAAAAAAATAAATATATAAAATAGTAAGGTCTTGTCAAAGGGAAGGATTCACTTCATTACACCCTGTCAAATAGTGCCAAGACTGTACTGTGTGAACAGAAAGCGTATATAATAATAGAATAGGGTTTTGGGGGGACAAGTTCACAGCAGTAAAATGCAAAGCCAAAAACTGTATAAAATGGAATAACACATTCCTCTGACTACACACATTTAATTTAAAGTTCTTCCACGGCTATACTAATAAATTAAATTAGCACTTCTGCATTAAACCATATCAGTCATATCTGAACAAAGCAAAGTATCATCAGTGATATGAATATTGAGGCAAGAAGTTTCTCCTCTAGTAAGAACAAGCTAGAAATTGTGGTTTATTAGTGATAAATATACAGTGGTACTTGGAAGAAAAAAAAAATTTTTTTGTTGCTGATATTGTGAATAGCAGCCTAGTTAGCTCTAAGAATACTGATATTATTCAAGCCGCTTATTTCTCGCCCTTGCAGCTATGATTTGGTCTGAACTGAATGTGCTTATTATAAAGCAGGTGGGTGGCAGGCAATTTTATTTTTTATTAAAGCTAACAGAACAGAACTTTTTCTTTCCTTTTTGTTATATGAAAGTCATATTAAAAGTGGAAATTTTTCAAAATCTTTACGTCACTTATTTTAGTTGCTTTTCAAAAGACTTCAAACGGACCCAGAATAAAAAAAAGTAAAATAAAAAGTAAAGTCTTAATTATTAGCCGGTCTTTGTGTGTCATTCTCTTCCTTCTTCTTGTTTTCCAACTAATAGATCATTCTGAATGTGAAGATGATATACAGTTAAACTTATAAATCAACCACGGAGTTTGGATCCGGTGACAGTTGGACCGCAGAATTATCGACATTCCCTCCTAGCCCTTCCCAGTTGTTACCTGAATTATTTAGCAGAAGCAGTCAGACTGGATGAGCCAGGATTAAATATGTAAATAAATGTAATACACCAGCGTCCCACAGGTGGATCATCCCGGCAGGGATTGTCACACAGCTCCAGATGGCCAGACCGCTATACTGTCCCCATTGTCATTTTCTGTGTAACTCTACTCAGCAATGCTGGTTGATCTTTGTCCATGGTAGCATGTTATGACACCTGTTGAGATTATCACGAATATGCTTCGGATGGCTAATATGCCACCATGGCCACCCTCCACTGAGCTTTGAGTCAATGCCAAATCAACACAAAGTAAAACTGGCTAGAAATACGCCAATCGATTTCATAACAGTCTTTTTTTTTAAGTGTATAAAAATTTTGGTATTGATGAAAGAAAGATGTCAGGCGTTAGTAGTATCAGTGCACCCCGAAATTAGGTTTTAAATTGCATTCGAGAGTGCCATTTCAAATTATCATGCACTTTTTCTGTTTGTACTGGCATAAGAGCATTTGGCCAACCCATAGATACAGGGCCGGCAGTCTATGAAATTAAGATGGTCAATAAATTAATGAAAATTGTTGTAGAAGTGATAATAGAAGATGGAAATATGAATACTCACTCACTTCATCCACTGATCAAACGGAGCAGCGTCTTATTTAATGTTTTATTTACTTTGCTAAAATCCACAATATTTAGTTTTACGACATATATACATACAATAATAGCCGTTAAATGTTCTTTTACTGTTCCATTTATGATGTTGTTGGATTCAAACGTGTGGAGAAGACTCAGTAATACTAATGTTTTTTTTATTTTTTTTTGTATTTGACACATTTAAAGCTTCCGCTATTAAGGGATTTAACACAACTGGGCATGGCATATGGTATAGTCATTGTCTTAGTGCAAAGGTATTTGACCTTGGTACATCACAAATGCCACGATATCTAAGCAAACTGTTTGGTTAAATAAATTCTTTGTTTATAATGATGAAGACAACCTGGTCTCATGAAAATATGTACCTCTGTGCACTTTTTGTGCAACACTGTTTTTATGTAACTTACACATTTTGCCACAGTTTCAAAGAAAAATGAGAAAAAAGAGTGGCGTTAAAGCACAGGTTCAATACTTGAACCCTGGCACATTTTTATTACGTTGAAATAGGGTATGTATTGCTGTGTTTTTATTCCTTTTCTTTAGGTATGTATTGCGATGGTTCAGAATTCAGATATGCCCTACATCAAGTCAAACCCTACACCTACCCGATACCTTTTACACAGATTTGAACTGTTTTGTTCAAAACAGATATATTATTTTAAAGTCAAAACGTGATTTTCTTCAAGTAATTGTGTGAGAATTACGCTTTTCTTATTCAAAACTTTGTGTGAAAAGGAATAAAAGATTTTTTACTGTCTCTAGTGTTCATTTCTTTTGAAAACTGCAGTACAGTTTGGTATGTATTTCATGTCTTATTAAAAGTGCTGAGGAAAAGTCCACCCAGGTACGTTTATGCCATGAGACCAGGTAGGACGAAGAGGCTGTAAATTATGAAACTTGCAGAATGCTTTTATGGTACAAGCAACTCTTATATGTCAAAGCAAATTTGGGTTACACTTTATTTCAATATTCCACTTTAGACATTCTGTCTCTAAGAACCTTTGTAACTACATGTCAACTAATTCTCATTAATTTGCAATTACATGTCTACTAACTCCCAGAGCTGGAAGGTTTAGGGTAAGTAGAATATGTTGATGTATACTTGCAAAGTTTCTGATGGGAGTCAGTAGGTTGTGGTTCCATCAAAATAAAGTGTTAGAAGTAGACAGTCTACTAATACTCTAACGGTTGTAGTTACAAAGATACTTACTGTTAGAAGACTTTCTTAAGCGGACTAACGAAATAAAGTGTCACCCAAATTTGACTTTGAAATTCCTTCATCAGACATCTACTAACAGAACTTAGCTACTTCATACATTAACACTCAAAACTAAGACTCTACAAGCATCTATATAATGAAGCCTTAATGTGGATTGCTACTCTAAATTCTGAAGAGAAGAATGAATATACATTTTAATTTGTTTCGAGATGTTCTGCGAATGAATAATCTAATCACGTCTGCTGGCAGTTCCTTCATGCAAGCAGTTTTTAGATCGAATGTTTTCCAGCAAACATTTAAACACACATTACATTATAATTTGCACACATCAGTAGTCAGAAAGCGAGAGAAACGAAGAGAGAAGCACCAAAAAATGAACAAGATTACCCCTCCATTCATTCCTATTCCAATTTATTTATTCCTCCACATTCTTTTTTTACAGATACAGAACCGTGTGATTTGAAAAATTTCCCGCATCTTTGAACATCCTCACCTCTCCGATAATAGAATGCATGAATCTTCCTCCGAGTGGAGTTACTAAACAACAACAACAACAACAACAACAGAAAAGCAGTTGATGTATTTATCCTAGTCTCTCCACTGCAGTATCACTAAGATTGTGTTTTGTATGCGCACAGACACAACACCAAAGAGAAAGAAAATCCGAGTCATGATCCATGACTACATCCTAAGTCTTTAGGCGGATGTCAAGGCCTCCTCGTGTGAATAAGAAGTTAGCGGGAATTACTAATGGAAACAGATAATACATATGGTTGTGTGAAGATATTAAAGTGCCACCGTCAGAGCTGCTATCTGGTATAAAACATGACGTGTAGAGACCCGGCTGACACACACCATACGCATAACGCCTGATGTTCAAAGCGAGCCGAACACACTTCCCGATCGGAATCTCGTGGAATGGTGGACGTTCTTGACATGACAGAAGAGTACAGTCACAGACCTCCTCCCACCTGCTCACGCTTCACCTTCACAACAAGAAAATATAAAATAGATATATACAAAAAAAGACTTGCTGCATTTTGACATGACATGCATGGCAAGTACACAGCGGACAACCTGAAAAAAGCCCTCAGCTGCTTCAGTCATTGTAAATTGAAATGCCGTGTTAGACTGCAGCAGCAGAGTGCACAATGACATTTCAGCCATCTAGAGACTTTCTGCAATGTAAAGATCCTACTGGGAGAGCAAGTGATGGGACACTTTTTCTCCTTGATGCTTGTCTCGTTGTTTCTTTCTTTGTTTGCTTACTAAGGGATAGACTTGACATTTCAATATAGGCAGACAAAGTGCCTCAGGGGGGAACAGTAACAGAAAGTGAGATGAGATATTCTGCTTTATCACAGACTCGAGTGAAATTTCCTGATATTAGGGTCAATGACAAAATGAGAGTCTTTGGGAAAAAAAAAAAGGAAAATCGTTTAAAAATCTAGCATTTAAATGTAGTTTTCTAGGTTTAAATGGAATGAATTCAAAAATGTAATATGGATATCAAAAGGTATCAGAAATTAATAAAAAAAAAATGTTTATGTTATCAGGTTTGCATTCTACTGTTTAAAAGTTTGTTGTTGTTTTGTATATTCATGACAGTATATTCAATTATTATTTCTACTTTACTGTTTTTCTCACTTGCTAAAACACAATTTCTGAAACCTTGCTCCATTTTCTGAAACCAATAAACCCCATACCTCATCATTTTTGCAAACAAACGTTATTTTATGAGCGGTTCGAGGCCAGAATAAAAAGAGATTTTTTCCAAAAAAGATATAGGGTAGGGGGTCTAAGAATTTCCTGGTCTAACCTATGTTTCCTGATACACAGTGTGAGGCAAAACAGAGGCAGCAAGACATCAGTTATTCAACTTGGATTTGACAGGATGCGTTTAGAATGAATGCGGGGGGCCCAAGCTTGACTTGTTACGTCTGTTGGGTCACCACGTCCGTCATGGCTGCCCTGGGGTGAGTTAATCGGTTTCTCTATACGCACTGCTGCCTGAGCTGGTGGAGAGGAAAAATACGGCAACCATTTTCTCAATGATTTCACACCTGCTCTGCTTTAGAATACCGGACAGCGTGAGACAATCCATATTTGCCCTATGACTAATTTCAATTATAGCAATCCACACAGACTCTGTGATCTACAGCACGAAGAGAATAGGTGTTTAATCCGGCATTACAGCATGCAAAATATCACCCAAGTTCTTGTAATCTTGGCCATTTACCAACACTGAGCGCAAACAGACACGACAAAGGATTTGATGATTGACACAAGCTGGTAAATACTATGGAAGACAGGAAGCTAAATCTGAGGCATTGGCATATCCCACTAAAATCCGTTTAGTTTTTTGCAGCCTGAAAAAAACAACAAAACCAGTCTGATGTTTACAAACCAAATCCAAATGGGATTTCAAGCACTTCTTTGTTTTAATTATTCATTCATTACTTAACTATGTGACCTTCAGTGAATTTAGCACTGGTTTTGGATGGATTACAGTTTGGGGGGAGGAAATTCTGCAGTATGAAAAATCTTCAGTGTGTGTTCTCTGCAAACCACAGAATATATGGCTCCTCTTGATGGCTGTCTTTCAAGGCACGTTTTTTAAAACCAAGAAAGATGGATAGGAATACGATAGCACATACTGTTTGTGTTACAGCCGCTATTCAGATTCAGACACATTTATGGCCTTGTGTCAGTTGGGAAGGCTTGATATGGCCAACAGTAGCAGAAGTTTCTGGACAAGTCTCTCGCTCTCTTATCAGGCTTGTGACTGAAAAACAGCCGTTGTCAAAATGTTAGTGGTTAGCGTGATTCTAGGTGGCAGATATATTAGCGAGGGAGGCTAACTTTTGTTGTAGTAAGGCTGGTCATCTTGAGTGAGACACTGGGGATCAATCTTCTTTATGTGGAAGCAAAACACCCATTTAACAGGCTTCAAACTGACCCTCAAGCTCCAATTGAGCAGTTGTTTGACAACACGCAAAGATAAAGATAAAAGGCTCCATATACATTATAACTCTCAACAACCCCACATATGGATTTTAGCACAATCAAATATTGTTTTAAGTGATTTAAATTGGAGCAATGATTCTGAAACTCTCTAAAATTAAAGAAATTAAATGACTAACCAATTAACACCGAGATTTTTTTTAGACATGTACATAGAAATACTTGCACGCTCTTTGATATGATTATAAAGGGTGTTTTTTTTGTGAAATTGTAAATGGATTTAATAGGCACCCAGGCATAGTCTTTTTGTCATTTGTAGAGGAAATTATATTTTAGCGAATTTCTCTGAGACCACAGCTCTCCTTGGTCTTATATTTAGTAATTTTCATTTAAATCAGGCTAATGTTCAAAATGTTTGTCATGAATGAACGAATCAATCCCAGGCAGAGTTTTTGAGGGTCTGTTCCAAGGAGAATATAACTTTCTGTTGTGAGACAGACATCAATTGCATACATGTGTTCTGTAGTGGACACCATACATCATTTCAGGTGTATCTAATAAAGTGGCCAGTGTATATTTTAAAAAGAAGAATATTGAAGAGAAAGAGAGGGGGAGATACTTTCTAGTTGCACACTGGAATAAGTTATTATTAGAATTATTATTATACATAAATCAGCTGTTTTAGGTAGAGTCATGGCCAGAATCAGATTGGAAGCCTTTGTTTTTTCTAATACACATTGAAATTATTAATTAAATCTCTGAAATCTTTGCATTCATATTTTTTTTTTTTAGAACACAAGGCTAGGAGCATAAATTATCCATCCACGACTTCCTGCTTCACAGGAATATAAATATGAAGAGGCAAATTGTCTTTGTCGTCTATCACAAAAAAAAGAAAAGAAAATAGTTCTGTTGAGCAGAAACAGATTGGTGAGCTTCACCAAATTGTTCCAATTACTCTAATACATATTGTTCTTATAAAATGTAGTTATATATGTCCTGTTACGCATTTGTACTTACACAAACCATCCTGAGGGTTGTTACGTGTGTAGTTACAGAACCACATGTACCAATGTCTACTTACACTGTGGTTACATGTATGTACACAGGTATTAGGGACACTTAGATAAAATGGGACCAAAATTAAAGACACAAAAACCAAAGAACAAGAAACAAAACCCAAACCCCATGTTACAATAAGTACATTTTGAGTGGTAACAGAAAACAATGGCTCTAAAATTGTGCCGTCTAGTGGCTAACAAGCCAGACACTTGTCCTCTTTAAACTTTAAGTCCTGAGGGAATACATATTGTACATTAGTATCTGAAGCTGCGGATGTGCAGACTTTAGGAACGGTAAAGAACTGTGGTGTTCCAGACTATTAGATGCTTTATGATCACCAGGTGAATTTGCCAAAGATTGAGCAAGAGAAGAGATTTGTTCTTTGTGGGGGTTTTTTTTTTCTTCCTTTTTTCTGGCAGGAGGAATAGACAGTGGGTGGAAAAAGACAGTAAGAGATAGAAAGAAATGCCTCGAGGGAGTGATGGGATGCAAACGTCTCTCTAGGTGGGTTTAATGGTTTATGCAGCTACAGCTCTTCACTTTACATCAATTTGATGGCCGTAGCCTGAGCCACTTGTAAAACACGCCACAGGCCTCTTTCCTTGATGGTGAGAGATTTGTTTGCCTCCAATGTATCCAAGCTCAAAACAAAAGAAGGTTAAGAAAATTGAGTAGAGTAATTACAGTACATTTCAAGAGCTTTTGCCTACACCTTGGACACTTCTAGAAAGTGCTCGAATTATTCTTGGAATCCATAATGCTGTAAATTTTAAACAAGCATAAATTGGTCCACTTCATTCTAAAGTGCTCATGGTGGCAGTGCCAAGCACGGTTGGAGTCTCCATAAGCCATCTGGGTGGGGATTAGAAGCAAACAAGTCGAGTCAAAAGGGGCTTAGTTTTCATTTTTTAGGTTTAATCAGAGTTTTTAAGGGAGTTTACTGAAGATCACCTGAGGACGAAGTAGCAGGAGAAGCTGGAAAGCACAAAGTAAAAAGGGAAACAGGAAAGGAAGACACCACAGAGGAGAATTGGACGAAGCAGCAAAGAGGAAAGTATCCATTTAAAGGGACAACCGCTGAGATAGTTCCGGCTGAAGCCTTTTTGTCCTAACTTGAGTTGACAATACGAAATTTAAATTTACTATACTTGAGTTCTGCATGCTTTACTGGCTCTGTACTCTTATATTTAGGCTGCTCAATAATTAATACTGTGAGAAAACAGAAAGTGTAAATTCAACTCATGAATTTATAAAACACGAAATACATATTTATATAATCCCATCCAAATGTATTACATGCTGTTTCGGTACGAGTACACAAATAATGTCTTTGCCAGACTGATTTTGAGATATTTATTTATTCTAAGACTGCTGTCATTTCCCAGAACGCTGCATGGTTCCAGAGCTTGTTCCTCTGAGCCAGTAAAGCCCCCTACTTCTCTGACAACACTTCACATGGTGAAGTCAAGTCGGGAGTGCTTTTCTTCATTGGGTTTCTTAGAAAAGCTCTGAATGAGAGGCTGCCCTGTCACTAGTGATGCAAGCAAACAGCCCATTGCTCCTAATATTAGAATGGGTTTTGGGATAAAGCAGTTGCAAGTAATCTATCAAAGCTCAGACAAATAAGGACATTTATTCAGAGCTCTGCCCTGACATTTAGAAATCTGGAACAGTAACAATCTGATCTTACAAGCTCTATGTCTGAGATAGTTGGTGTCCATGGAGTGTGTTTGTAAAAAGGCCTTTATCATGCTATAAAATGGCCACCGTTTGTCTTATATATAAAATCTAAGACAAAAATATCAGCACCCTTGCAATTCTGTAAAAAAATGCAACCCGTCTTTCAGAAAATTGTTGCAAATGTTTTGGTACTCACATGTTGTTGCTGGTTTTGTTGTTGTTTATATTTTTTTGTTTGTTTGTTTGCATTGCAATAACTAAAAAAAACTGTGTAAAAGTAAAATCTGATACAATTTCATACAGAACACAAGAAATGCACAATTAATCAATGCAGAAATCAATCAATTCCTGCAACCATGTGTTCTATGGGATTCAGATATGGGCTCATTGCTGGCCATTTCAGAACTCTCTGGAGCTTTGTTTGTAACCATTTCTGAGTGGTTTTTGAAGTGTGTTTCAGGTCATTGTCCTGCTGGAGGACCCATGACCGCTGGTGAAGATGTAGTTTTCTGACACTGGCCACTACATTGTGCCCCCAAATTCTTTGATTATCATCAGATTTCATAATACCATTACCACAGTTAAGGCATCCAGGGCCAGAAGCAGCAAAGCAACCCCAAAACATCTTTGAACCTCCGCCATGTTTGATTGTAGGGACTGTGTTATTTTCTTTGAAGGCCTCATTTCTTTTTCTGTAAACAGTGCCATGATGTACAAAAAGCTCTACTTTTGTCTCATCTGTTCACAGTACGTTCTCTCAGAAGGATTGTGGCGTTGTCACATAAGTTTTGGCAAACTCCAGTCTTGTTTTTTTATGCCTTTGTGTCCTCCTTGGTCTCCTACCATAGCTTCCCTTTTCATTAAGATGGTGACGGGTAGAGCGAGCTGACACTGTTGTACCCTGTGTCTGCAGATCAGCTTGAATTTGTTTGGAAGTTAATCAGGGTTTTTTATCCACTCTTGGAACAATCCTTCATTGTAATTTTTAATTAATTTTACTCTTCTGTCCATGTCCAGGGAAGTTAACTACAGTGCCATGGGCTGTAAAACATTTAGCTCTCTGGAGATGGACATGTAGCCTTGAGATTGTCCGTGTTTTTCCACATTTTTTTTCCTCTCAAATCCATCACGTCTTTCCTTTCTCCATGCTCAGACACACAACACAAAGTTGAGTCATTGTTTCTCCATTTTAACTGATTGCAAATGTGATTACTATATTACCCACACCTGTTACTTTTCACAGGAGCATCACAAGCTGGAAAAGCAATTATTTTGTACAATTTTGACAGGGTGCTAATAATTTTGTCCATTCCATTTTCAACTTCTTAGTGAAATTTTATCTAGTCTATTAGTTATACATGTATCTAGTTATATGTATTTTATACAATAACTAGCTGACTAACATTTAAGGTTTACACTTTATTTTAAGGTTACAGTACAGTGTCTCTATACATGAATACTGAGTATACTGATTAACTACATGTACTAATCATATGGAGACGGTTAGAATTAGGGTTTGGCTGAGAGTTACTTTCATGTAATTATGCATAATTTGTTGTTATAATAATAGTAAGTACATGCATAACATGAACACTTTTAAATGAAGTGTTACCACTAAATGTTATATTTTAGTACAGAACAGTTAGTTTGATTGTTTGTTTATTTAAATCAAGATATTGATCATTTTATTTAACAACGAAGCAAAGATAAATGCTCCTCTTTTAAACTTTCTTTTAATCAAAGAATCCTGAAATAAAAATATCACACAATTAAAATTTTAACACCTTACATTATCGCAAAATTTACTGTATTTTGGTCAATTAAATGCTGCCTTAGTGAGCATAAGAGTCTTCATTCAAAAAGAAAAAAAAAAAGAAAATGAAATGAAATATGCACATAACACATGTTGTAAAAACCTTGCTGCTATACTGCTATACATCGGATCAAGAAAAGCATATTCATTTCTTTTCCTTTACCATTTAATACAATGTCAGATTGTGGAGACGGTTTAGAAATACATTTATATATTTGTGCGTTTGTGCGTTTGTGCATAATAGTGAGTTTGTATGCTGGCCAGAATGTCAGGCTGTCACATTTGTGTATAAGAGGAAGGGAAGCCCTTGTGGGGAATGAGTGGCTAAAGCAGAGACAGAGACTGTGTGTGTATGTGTGTGCACTGGTAAAGTGGCAGTGGTGGCAGAAGGATGAAAATTGATTTATTGCAGCGGTGATGAGGAGCGGCGTGCGGGCGGCTCTAGGGAAGCGGACTGCGGCAACATAAAACAGCGCTTTTGATAGTAATTGCTGTGGGGGTCCCAGAGGACCTGCTAACATCGGCCAAATTTATGCATCCCTGACACAGAACCCCTCTCTAATTTTGCTTCTCTAAAGTTAGTGCCTCAGTATTAGTCTCCAGGTCTTTGCCCACACATCTCTCTCCTCCAAGCCTTCCTGCCATTAGCAGTATGACTGAGGGAAAGAGCTGAACTCTAATATAACAGGTTGCGGTCTGTTTAACGATCCTCTCTCAGGCCTGTCGTGAGTGACTGAGCGTTCTCTAGGCAATGATACAATGTCCACTGTATTTTATGACCCCCAGATTTCGGTTACACAGGAAAATAACTTATATTCTTATGAGGTATTAGATGTTTGCAGTACGGTGGCGTGTGTGTGGGTGGAGAGGCTTTGTGAAAATGTGTACAAGTAATGACCAGCTAAAAATTGATAACATTATATTATCTGTGGGGAAAATTCTCTAAAGACTTGTGCAATTCAGTTGCAATTCATCCAGTTCAATGTTAAAATATCCCAGCATTGAAAGTGTAGTGTGAAAATTTAAGTCACGACATAATGGCGCTGTTTATAATTTACACTGTAAATACTACTAGATTTAAATTTCAATTTCTGTAATCATTTGATCACCCTCCAAACCTGTATGTTTTTCTTCTGCAGAGCGCAAAATAAGATATTTTGACAAATTATTAGCAATTATTGTCAAATTTCAAGAAAAAAAAATACATAAGTGGAAGAAAAAAATGTAATTACCTTCTATTTTTTCCACAAATGTAAAATGTATAATGTATAATGTATAATGTAAATAAAAACTTATATTTTGGAAGTGATTAACTGTGATTAGTAGCTTAAGAGCTAAGTTAAATGAAAAGTTGTATTTGTTGGATTTGAGCTAACATGAATTAACAATGTACTATTATTGTCACGGTTGCGCTTTCGCGGGATGAAGCTCACGAGACGTAAAGTAAACGTAAATGGATTTAATCTTGAAATGGTTAAATAAAGATACAAAAAGGCAGGCAGGTAGAACAGGCAGGCAGGACAAACACAGGTACGGACATCGGGTAAGGACCTTGACGCTCGGACAAACAGAACTCAAAACACAGCACTTAAATACACGGGGTAATTGACAACACTGACGAGACACGGCTGCAGACAATCATACAATTAACATGGAAAGGCAGGGCACAGGGAACACATGGCACGAGACGAAAACAATAACAAAGTCCGGAGAACGTGACATTACCCCCCCCTCCCGGAAGGTGCGTCCTCGCACCTAAAGGGTAACAAACAAAAACAAACAAAAACCAAGATGACTAGGATTTGGGGATACCGGGTCTTGGGAGGAGGTTCTGGTGGAGGACGGATCGCCAGGATGGGGCAGGCAGAAGGCAGAAGGGTCCAAGGAGGTGTAGATGGAGGGAGGAGCCAGGAAGGAGACAGGAGGAGTCCGGAGCAGGAGGAGATCCAGAGCCCAGCTATGGTGGTCCAAGGTGGAGCCGACGGAGGGAGGAGCCATGGAGGAGGAGCAGCCATCGACTCCATGGGGCCGACCGACGGCGGCGGAGCAGGTGGAGGAGGAGACTGAGGTGGAGACGGAGAGCCGAAGAGCCAGGGTGACGTCGAGGCGCTGGAGGTCCAAGGCGACGCCGCAGGCTTCGGCGACTGACACGGAGACGGGGGACGGGAAGGACGCGGCGGAGCCAGAGCGACTGAGGACTGAGGTGAAGCCGGAGGGAAGGAGGAGCCTGACAGAGCCGGTGGGATGGAGGGACGAGGCGAAGCCGGAGGAGAGGAATCCCGAGGCGACGGATGGTCGACGACAGACCAAGGCGGAGCCGGAGGGACGATGGAGCCTGGTGGAGCTGGTGGACTGACGGACCACGGTGGAGAGGAGGGAGCTAGGAGCCCAGGGGGAGCCGACGGGTCTACGAGCCGAGGAGGAGTCTGGGTCTCGGAGGCAGGACGGTGAGGCGAGGGATCCTCCAACCTCGATGGCGATGGAGACCGGCAGACCCGTGGCGAGCTCCAGATGGTTTGCTGAGGATGAGCGCAGGGGCTGCTGGGATCCATCGACGTGGTGTGGCATGGGTGGGAGGGTGGGAAAACTTGAGGCGGCACTGGACGGAGCGCACGGGCACGGGCACTGAACGGGACGGAGCGCACGGGCGCGGGCACTGAACGCGGGACTGAGCGCCGTCGCGGGCGCGGGCACAGGAACGGGACTGAGCGACGTGGCGCGGGCACAGGAACGGGACGGAGCGCGCACGGGCGCGGGCACAGGAACGGGACGGAGCGCACGTGGCGCGGGCACAGGAACGGGACGGAGCGCACGTGGCGCGGGCACAGGAACGGGACAGCGGGCTAACGGGATGGCTGGGCGGAACCAGCGGGCTAACGGGATGGCTGGGCGGACCCAGCGGGCTAACGGGACGGCTGGGCGGAACCAGCGGGCTAACGGGACGGCTGGGCGGAACCAGCGGGCTAACGGGACGGCTGGGCGGAAACAGGAACTCAGGATACAGGGGAGGTGCCCAGTCTAAGTCCAAGTCTACATCATCCAGCTCCCTTTGCAGATCCAGCAGCCCCAGGTGGATGATCAGCTCATCCTCAGCCGATGTGCAGTAGGCGGAGCTCCACTCCGCGCTCTCCTCGCAGTCAGCTGTGTCCACTGCGGGAGCTCCGTTGCTGGCTCGCGCACCTGGTCTGACGTATACAGCTCGGGTCCTGTTACGCCCACGGCTCTGTCGCTCTGTGACGATGGGTCCGTGGTCACGCTCGACCCGCCCCGTGTCAGCGGTGGCTCAGGCTGGGGCTCGACCATGCGGTGAAGGGATGGGCTAGGCTCTGGATCTGGAGTGGGGCTGGTGTCGTTGTCCTCAGGCGCAACCATCATTGTTGATTTGCACGACACCAGCACCCACTCGACGTATGCGGCGAGGCTCTCTCGAGGACCGCTCCCGGACAGCTGTGCTTGGCTGGAGGTGTTAAGACCGCGGAAATAGAGTTCGAGCAGAGAGCAGTCCGGGTAGCGGGAGTCGTTGGCCAGTTCGAGGAATAGTTCTGTATAGTCCTCGAGAGAGCAATCCCCCTGCTCCAGCAGGCGGATGAGGAAGTTTGGGTCTTTGAACTGGGCAAACATGACAAACAAAAACAAAAATAAGGGGGAAAATACGCCGCTATTTACTTTTTGAGGTCCGAGCGTTCTGTCCGGTTTGCGCTTTACGCATGGATGAAGCTCACGAGACGTAAAGTAAACGTAAATGGATTTAATCTTGAAATGGTTAAATAAAGATACAAAAAGGCAGGCAGGTAGGTAGAACAGGCAGGCAGGACAAACACAGGTACGGACATCGGTAAGGACCTTGACGCTCGGACAAACAGAACTCAAAACACAGCACTTAAATACACGGGTAATTGACAACACTGACGAGACACGGCTGCAGACAATCATACAATTAACATGGAAAGGCAGGGCACAGGAACACATGGCACGAGACGAAAACAATAACAAAGTCCGGAGAACGTGACAATTATCTACCATGTTAAGAAAGATCATTAAGTACAAAGAAAGTACTGAGAAAAATAAAAATATATATAATGATATAATATGTAATATATTTAATATAAAAATATATGATTGTTATGCTTAGCATTCTAATATTATGATACGTTAAATAGCCTCAGCAAATGTTATAGTAACTTAATACACATAATGGAGCCTTGTAATAACCTTATAGTTACATTTAAGCTTTAAATTCTTGCCATTCTATTCAGCATAAGCATAACTGCTTTATAAAATCTTACTTGGCACAATTACTCTTGCGCCTGCTTTTTATTATTGCCTGCATTCTGCTATTTCAAACGAAATTGAGATGTATTTTTATCGATCATGGTAGTAGTAAATCAAATGATGGAGAAGAGTGCTATAAAAAGGCATATATCCAGACTCGCCGGGTAGTCTTTCGTCATTTGTAAGAGGTAATTCAGATGTCGGGTCACAGTGTTGGAGCTGTACGGGCCTGGTAAAGTGTGCCAGACTGCACAAGTCAAATAACTTGTCGATTAACTTGTTCCCTTGATCACATTACCAACCTGTCAGCTGCAGCCCTTCTGTTTGATGAGAGTTAAGAGTGGCCGTTTTACATGCCCCGCTCTTGCTATAACACACTTCCCCGGTGCCCTCCACAGTATCACAGACAGCTGCAACAGCAGGGAGCAGTCAATACAGCTGGAAAAAAGAAAAAGCTCCTTTCGTGGCTTCAATCCAACATCAGACAATCTGGCTGTAAATACTGACTAAGGGCTGTGTGGTTTTGGAATAGATGCGTAGCCTAATATTCACAGCGTATAGCCCCGAGGGGGAAAAAAAAACACACTTTTTTTGACAGCCTAAGTTCTGAATAAGATACATTTCACTTTTGTTAAAATGATACGATCCCTTGTCACCGTTTTATTGAAATGCTCGCTAATGTACATTAAACTCATTTTCACGCTTCAACAGTTTTGTTGCAATTACAAACGCTCTTTTAACAGTAAACAGTGAAAAAAAGAAGAAGAGAAAAAAAAACCTGCTGAGTTGTAAAAGATCCTGCCAGCTGCCAGCGATAGACACAACCATAAAGAAATGCGAAGAGAGAAGATGAAAACATGCCTGAAGGCTGCAGTTTGGAAAAACAAAAATGAATCTAATCAAAATGAGAATATGACTCGTTAGCAAAATTACCAAGCTGGCGGCTATGGCTGTTTCCCTCATATCACGGCAGTGTAATCCGCGTCTCTATTCAAATAACCAGAGATGGGCTGAGAATCTTTTTACAACACACCAATTAAAAGATAATGACTAATTAACTGTCATTCTTTAGTAATTGGCAGGAAATTATTAAGCGTAACAAGTGACCGCTGTGATCTGTGTCTGAAATGTTACATTGTGTAATGTCAAATATTTTTTGTATTAATATTCGACTGAGTGGCTGTGTCATGGACACTTCTGGCCCCGTGGATATACTGAAATGAAACTCTCTTAAAACATATTTCTCACACTCTAATTTGTCCATCGGTGGGTTCAGGCTACATGCATCACGGGAGAATTCTGCCATTACTCATTGTGGAAATTAATGTGGTAAGGCAAAAAAAAAAGAGTTATCATTTTAAGCACACTGTCATTCAAAAGTTTTTTACTAACCAAGGATGCATTACATTTATGTAACTGCCATTTTTTTATTTATATATTGTAAAATAGAAATATGTGAAAATATGTCCGTGTGTCTGTATAAAATTTGCCATCAAAAAATTACACCGAGCGCTAAGCTTTTGGATTGCAAAAGATTTATGCATAAATTGATAAATAAATAAACGATACATAAAGCTAGATTGGAAATTGGACACAATAAAAATTATGTTTCTGAATTACATTAATCTGGATATTTCGTAATTTTTTTGGACATAACACATTGCATTATTCATGTCAAATCTGTAAGCTGCAATGCTATTGTTCCATGCTCTCGTGTTTGTTACAGTTGTAACGTGTAAACAAACATGAGAGCAACACTGAAGGAGAAGATGTATCTCCTTATACAAAACTTTCGCATGAGCTGCTGCATTTCTCACCAGTTGCATGGACTGCTTTTATGCTGCTTTTGCTCCGTTTTTAATTGCAAGGGTAAAACAATTACAAGCACAGTGTTCAGAATCTATCCCTTCATGTTCAACATAAGACATAAAGTCATACAAGTCTGAATCGATGAGTAAACGATGACTGTGTTTTCACTGAACTATTCCTTTAAGGAGCACTGTCTGCAGCAGAGACGTGTTGAAATGCAGACAGTCTGAAGAAAAATAGGCAAGATGGCTAATTCAGCAACCCCATGATGACTCACAGAAAACCAGGCTTCAATAATTGATGTTCCTCTCCTCTATAATCAGCGAACTGTAGGGAATCAGATGCCTGAGAGTGGGAAACTAAATAAAAAGTCTGTGTGTGTGTGTTGCATTAATGCAGTGAAGAAGAGAAAGAGAGGGAGAGAGAGAAACAGTGCTTGTGTTAGCGCACCAACACTAGCCCAAGGTTTGACAAATGTCTACAACAAAGTGCTTAGAGGAAGATTTATCCCTTCGACATCTCCACATCTAATAAAAGTTCAACAAACTCCTACGACTCATACATCACGGGGTCAGACTCGAAAGCGCGCCGGGACTTGTTGTGTCTGTGAAGCATGATGCATCATGACACCTTCGCGAAAGCATCAACCAAACATAGAGAAACAAGTTCGAAGCGTTTGTCTCCGAGATGTAAAACTCGAATTACGAAGGTTTCGCTTCCGTTCAGGGCCAGGCTGGCAGTGAGGCATTAGATTCTTTAGTTAGAGGTTTAAAATTCAGGTGCGAGGGTAATGCCAACATAAGCCACTAGCGCTGAGCATCTGTCCATCAGCTTGCCAGGCGCCTGGCATCAGTATTCCGGGCAGAGGCCTGCCTGTCAAGCTTTATTAGGGAGCTTAACTGGGGCACTGCCACTCCAGCAAGCTTACAGGTCTGTCACCTAGCAAACACGCGTGAACCACAAGCCACATTATCTCTGAAACCAAAAGTCTCTGGTTGAGCAAAGCCGCAAGAATCGAAGATGCTCTTTAGTTCCTCCTGAAGTCTTAATGGGGAAGAAACAATGCTTACGAACTGCCCATTAACTTTCATAACCTTGGGATTTTCGCGAAGAGTCACCGTTTCCTGCTAATCACGCTCCGAATGATTCGACTTGCACACAACGCATTGATTATCCACAAAAAGTTGCCATGTTGAGAGGAGGAACGGGGGATAGATATTTCACTGTTGCCAGGCAACTGCGATTCAGACTAACTGGGTGGTGGCAGAGCAGCAGTTCTATTAATGAGAACTCAAAGTGTAAACTTCATACAACATGAGGGTTCAGCAAAAAGGACACGGTCCTGTAATAATAGGGTTGCCGTTTCCATCCGCCGGCCATATTCCCAAAGGAAAATACAGTAGGAAAACAAATAACTGTAGGTTGCGTTCTTTGTAGAGCCCTGGCGTGTATGAGGCAGAGGGAGGATTTTAGGTGGCGTGTGCATCCCCTCCTCCCGTCAGAGTATAGTCAAATACAAGGACTTCGCTTTGTGACAATGTTTATGCATCCTTCACCCCTTTTCTCTCTGCCTTCTGCATCTTTAGATTAAGGTCTCCACCTAGTGACAGTTTCTCAATGCAGCCAAGAAAGGCTTTTCAGCTCCTGTGAAAGTGCAATGTGTTAATTATGCAGAGGAAACGAAAGCATGGAGGAAGCGAATCGCAGTGTCATATATATGGGGGAATACTAAAACGTGCTTATATGGTATTCTTAAAGGTGAAGTACATCATTTCTGTGCCATTTGCAAAAAAAAAATACATTTGCAACAACAGCATAGAGTATATATATGTTAAAGTGTTCAGTTGCAGTTTTTAACCATTTTTAAAATCCATTTATTCATTATACATTGCAAATTAATCTCAGTCAAACTGCATTTGGGTTCTTTTACTTAAGAAAAAAGCAAAAATGAAATGAAATACAGCTATCTAACGCAATAAAAACATGGTAATATAATAAAAACTGAGTTTTCATTTACTTAAAATTTTTATAATATTTTAATATCATTATTATTTTTACAGAATTGGCGATCAAATACATGCAGCCTTTGTGAGCAAAAATAGAGACACAAGAGACTTCTTTTTTAAAAATTATATATTTATATTTATGAATTATTAATTCATAAAAAGAGACATGAGAAATATTTGTGTAAAATATAAGTGTAAATAATATTTTTATAAAAGGTCAGGAAGCCTTGAGACCTCAAAAAAGGGTTCTGGTTCACAATATTAACATTTTCCAGGGAAATCGATCTACAAATGGCTTACTCATAACTGTCTTTGTTAACAGGCAAAGTATTTTGACACAGAAAAAAATGACACACATCACCGTTCAGATTGGACGTAGAGATAAGCTGAGCTAACAACTGGACGAAGGCCAGCCCCATTGATTTATTTGTTTTCAAGCGTGGATGTTTTTGTTCCCTACGTGTGCCGTGTTTCTTTCTGCCTTGTCAAAACATCAATATGAAGGCACTTCATTATATTTCCTACTTGGGCAAGCTGTCTCCAAGACACCAACGGAGAGAGCTGTGCTGAATGCAGATTTGTGTTTCATCCTCAGAAGCTCGCACGGGTCCTCCGTAGTCCTCTTGATCTCTAATGAAATTTCGAATATGCTATCTCTCCTCCGCTCCTCCAAATCTTTTCCTTCATTGCAGGTGTTCCTGTTAACCAGCAGGTTTAATTACAAATTCACCCTGGCAGTCGTGGCTGAGCGTGCATTTGAAGTTTGTTAAAGTTGACTAGCGTGAGGGAATTGGCCCTCCACTGACAGACAGCGGTGAATGCTGCTCAAGGTAAATGCGATGAGGTGCTGAGAGTTTGTGAAGGTAAATTTCGACATGGCATCTAAAAATCCCTGGGAATATTGTTGTTGAAAGACACTTGTTTTCTAGCAAATTGATTTTCTCTCTGAAAGCAGCAGATTCCAATTATTTCGGTTCACTGTATGAGCTTCATTCATAAAACATGAGCAAGAGGCCCATGATCTGAATATATTCAACGGCTTATCGTAAGGAGATGTAGGCCTGCTATGTATTATAACACAGCCTGGCTCTATTCAAATTAATCAAAAGTGATGACAAAAAATGGTTTATATGTTTCAATTAAAGATAAATTGAGAATAAGAAATTATTAGGAGTTAAATACTGTGAGGAAAAGCTATTTCAATGTTTTCTTTTAACTAGCAATTACTGAGAGTACATTTGCACCATTTTTCAGTGTGTGTGTGCATAGAATGTACATTTATTATAATTTGTAATAGTGCCTGCTTAAAAAAAAAAAAAAAAAGTGCAGGCCGTTGAGTCACATGCATAAAACGAGACATTATTATCTTACAGTTTGAATTTCTCTTACAAATGTTGTATTAAACCGATTTTGCATGGAGCAAAAAATTTTTGCTGAAAAGATGTAATGAATTGATATTGAAAATATATGTGGTGTTTGTGAGCAAAGAGAGACATATATATATATATATATATATATATATATATATATATATATATATATATATATATATATATATATATATATATATATATATATATAAAAAATATAACACCCACAGAATTGGTGCCTTCCAGTCACTGTGACACAGAGCTGTTTCAACAGTTATTTTTTCTCCTTTATTTTAATAGCAAACTGTGCAGGCCATTGAGTCACACACAGCATAGCGTATGATAAAGTCTCCATCTCTCAACTTTCTATGAAACTGTGCCTGTCATAAAACGCGACACATCGTTACTAGAATACATGTCGCCATTCTAAAGAAAAAACTGCAGTGAGTGAGAATGGGGCTATTTTAAAAAAATAGGTTTACCTCATATACTATGCCGCTTTTTCTTAATAAAGCTACGACTCTCTCAAATCTAGCACTTGCTGAGTGTTAAATTTGGACGATTTCAGACCGCGGCACTAACTGCTGAACCTGTCAGAATGACCTTTACAAAGGAGGCCTTAATAATCAAACTTCATCTGGCACAATGATGGACGCCTCTCGTGTCTTTAAGTCCCGTCCTATTAGTATGAGCGGTACATTGTAAAGTGATGTGTGAATATGAGATGCCAGTTCTACTCGAGAAGCATGGGGTGATCATTTTAACAGAGGCGAGGCATAGAAGGGGTAATTTATTCTGCCATGAACTGCGCCAAGGCGAGGCATTTTGGTGAGCTCTATCCTTTAATGTCCCTCTATTAGTATATATCAGGGTCATCTGTCTTTATCTGTAGGCTTCATTGAGAGAGAATCAAGGCTGGTGACCTTGAGAACACAGGAAATGTCATGTGCTTGATCTCCCCACAGGATTTACCTCTGCATGACTGCTCACATGAGCGCGTGCGAATATCGATTTAACGCAGCGAGCCAGGTGTATGATACAGAATTACAATGGCAGCAGATGCAATTTTCATCCATCTCAGCGTATTGTCTTATTCAGTTTACTGTTAAAGGATATAAGGCAAACAACCAACAAATACGCCCCCAAACGATGTGGCTCGGTTCAATTTTGCTGCATGCACGTCATCGAACCTAAAAAAGTTTATCGCACACAAGGCAACAGCTGTCGTGTGTCTCATCTTCTTTGTCATCAGAATTAAATGTTAAAAAACAAAGAGTTAAAGGGAGAGAGCGGAGTCTGCACAGATGGGTGAATATCAACCGTGGCTCGCTGGGGGGTGTACTTGTGGCAGCATTTCTGCATATTATTTTGTACCTTTTATCATCATTTCTAAACGTGCTCAGTTTTATTTAAGGCAGATGAACATGAATCTGGCAGTGTTTTATCGTGTAAGCTTAAAATTTGGTGTCTTGGAGGTGTCACAAAAAGGTTAAGAGAGCTCTATAGCACAAGTGCAATGCTTTACCAGGTGAGTTACTGAGCAAGTTTACTATGTCAGGAAATGTATTCATGTTGTATCACGTACTGTGCTCATAAGTGTAAGTAAAGTTTTAAGGTTCAAGGAAGCTTGTGAAAAAAGTATTAAAATAATATTACTGTGAAATGTTAGTACTATTTGACACATTTTTAAGAACACTTTGGAATAGGGAACACTTGTTCACTGTTTTTTGCTGCTTAACGGTTAGGGAGGTAGTTGTTAAGTTTAGGTTTTGGGTAGGATTAGGGATGTAGAATACGGTCGTGTAGAAAAAGGCTTTAATATGTGCCTAATTAGTTTTAATAAATGGCTAATATTCTAGTAATATGCATGATAATACGCAATTAGTTAAGAGATCCTAAAAAAGTGTCGCCGTTGTATTACATTTTAATATATTCATGTGATGGCAAAGGTGATTTTTCAGCCTCATTACTCCAGTCTTCAGTGTCACGTGATCCTATAGAAATCGCTATAACATGCTGATTTTGTTCTCAGATGTGATCGTGGACCACAAAACCAGTCATAAAGGTCAATTTGTTTGAAATTGAGATTTATACGTTATCTGAAAGCTGAATAAATAAGATTTTCAGTAATGTACGATTTGACAGAATAGGACAATATTCGGCTGAATCTGAGGGTGCAAAAATCTAAAAGATCTGAATGTTAAGAAAAAACATTAAAGTTGTCCAAATTAGGTTCTGAGCAAAGTCTATTGCTAATCAAAAATAAAGGAATGGAAGGAGGGGAAGGAAGGGACACATTATTTTCATGATCAAACTATAAACATTGATAGAAAAATGCGCTCCCAGCCTGGACAGAGCTGGTCAGGGAGGGAGAGCATCTACACCATCTTGATGAATCGTCGAACCTATTAATGAACGTCCTCCTACATGAGGAAGAATGAACAGTTTAGTATTGACCCTTCAATTATACAACAACACTCTCAGCAAACTGATAATGAGCTGTATTACAGAAAGAGGCGCCAAAACAACGAAAGATTCCTATTTAGAAAGAGACGGTGATATGGAGGAGAGTACTGGTCAATCTAAACCAGAACCAGTAAGCTTTCATCTGTGGCGGCAATTAATAAACTGATCCTTCATGTTCATCTACATTTATTGTCAGTTACATTGAACAACTTTAAAGGAAAGAGCCAGAAGTGAGGCAAGGCTTCTAAGTAAAAGCAACAAGAATATATATAAAATATATACAGTCACTTGTTCCTTCATGATAATAATCAAACACTTTCATAAATTATTCTGGCAATGCTTGAAAGGATTCAGAATGTCTACTCTGTGAAACCAAGAGACTGTTTAGAAATGTGGAAGTTGTTAATGATTATATTAAAGGAGCACTGCACTTTTTTGGACGTTTTATGCTAAAAGTGCTATCGCCAGACCCGAGATCGCTGAATACATTCAATGAGCTCTGGGGAGTTGGAGAACGAGCCAAAATCTCTCAAAAAAAGTAGAGCGTTCTTTTTTGAGAATCTTGCAAAAAGCAAATGGATAAAAAACGGTTTTAGCGAGTGCTACAAGTTTCTCTTAGAAATACAAATTACAGACATAAAACTTGCTACAAATAGCACTTCAAGCTCTCATCCTAAAGTCAGTTGTTTTTATGCCGGTTTTTAATCAAACTGTTTTGCATGTAGCACACATAACCTCAAAGGTTTTTTACTTGCAGTCATTTTAAATTAAACCAAACTATTTTTGGGGTGTCCTTTACAATGCACGCACAGCTCATTAAGCTAAACTACTGGTAAGGTTTAATTGCTGGAATCCACGACTCTCTTCAGCGTCGTGTTCAGCTGCCTCCACACTTACAGAAAATCAAATCAACAGAGAAGAAGTCGTCAGTTCAAGAACGTCCCTCACCAAAAGCTCTTCATTGAGGCCCGGGTCGGTCTGGTTACTGAAAGAGTGGTAAAAAAAAGAGATCTTAGATTTAACTTTTCACGTGATGAGATTATGGAGAATCTCAGAAGAAAGAGGGAAAAGAAGATATGATGAAAGCTGAGGGATATAGAGAGGCTAATGTAAGCCATATCAATATCACCCTTGTGTCCACACCGCGCCCATGAGAGCTGTCACTCACAGGGATGATGGGATACCAGCCACACTTTGCTGAGGTACAATATTCAACGTTTTAAAAATAAAATAAATTACTGCAGATGGCAATCATTTATTTCAATATATGTATTGTCTGTACTCATTTAAACGATATCAAATGCATTGTCATCAGTGCGAATGTAATTAAATATTTATGAATATTTCGAGACAATTTAAAAACAGAAGGCAACAAATTTGTTAATTCATTCATTCTCTTAACCATTTAATTTAGCACAGATGACAATAAATACAATTCATTTATTTGATCATTATTTAAATAATTAAATACATTGGTAATCAATTAAATAAAATGAAATTATTTAAATAAAATGTAAAAAAATCTAGAACGATCATTTATTTAAATATATTTATTGTCTATACTCATGTAAATGATATAAAATGCAGTGTCTTCTGTGCAAATTATTTGTTTGTTATTTGCTCAGATGACAATAAGTACATTTATTTAGATTTATTTATAAAGAATGCATATGTAATCTGTGCAGATTTACATAAAATGTAGATATATTTATTTAACTATTTACAAATATTATAATTAAATGTAAATACATTTGCAATACATGTTATTGATATCAATAAATGTTTAACTGATTGATTGATTGATTGATTGATTTAAATACATTTGCACAGATACATTTATTTAAATATATGTCGATTGATTAATCATATTGTATTTCTTCATTAAAATAATAGCATTTGTCACTGCGATTTAAATAATAAAACAAATAAATATCTTCACATTCAACAGCACATACACGCAGCACCATTATCATCAAAGAATGAGCTCCACCAGGAGACAAAACACTATTAAGTTTGCAGGTGATCTACATTCACGTGACCTTCTAAACCACAGAAATATTTTAAATGTCAAATAACAGTTACAATCAAGGCCACCTTTGTTCCTTGACAGCATTATGCAAATGTTAAAGTATCCTCAGGAAGCACTTAAGATCTCCATAGCGATAAGCAGTCGATAGCAAGAGTGTGATATGTTTCAGAGGGAAAATAAATGCTGCGCTTAGGAAAGGAGAAATAGCAGACCGATGCGGTAATTACAGGCAAAACGAGAACAAAATTAAATTCAGAGATGTGTTCATCTTTTGCAGGGTGATGAGGTGTGGAACCGTTACAGTTTATAACTTTTAATGAAAGCGGTGCGCTATTTAAACAGCCTTAATTTGCAGATATTTACATATTTACAAAAACACGTGAAAAGGAATAAGCCCCTCACCCCGGGAATAATTTGCGCTCCCCTGTTTTTAGTCGTTTAGAGCCGAAAACAATTGTTGTTGTTGTTTTTTTGTTTTTTTTTTGCGCCTTCCAGATGGTACTTAGAAATATCAATTACAAGCTAGTTCAACAGTTTGCAGTGAGTGCGTGCATTAGGAACGCTGCCGTTCGTATTAAAGCAGCTGTCAGGAAATCACATCTGTCATTTAGAGAGCATGCAACGATCTAAATCAATTAAACAGCGAGACGGAAACATAGTCTGCGTTTAGAAGCGGAATCGCAAACCTGCTCCGGCCGTTGCTGCTGTAACAGGAAGTGGCAGAGGGCTGGAGCGGGTCAACAACCCAATCAATCACACAGCGGAGAGAGCCATGCCAAGTGTGCCGCATTTCTCACTAGTGCTTAATGACTGCAATATACCTTTGTCAGTCCTCGGGTTTCTTCTTTTATCATGCACGGAAAGGAAAAATGGAAAAAGCAGTGGTATGGGCGTAGACGGTGGTGGGTGTTCAAAATAATAGATGAGTTATTTTAGCTTGATCTCTGGCCTCGCGGATACGTTTCAAGAGCAAGATTCCTCACAGCGGGCTGTGAACTAAAAAACTTCTTTAATTTAAATCACCATTATAGCTTAATATGGTAGATCGGTTAAATGAATAATTTACGACGCACATTTCCGCCGGTCTTTTATGCAGTTCGGTGCAAAATGTTGGCGCAGAGGGCGAAAATAGCTCGAATTATTCTCAGACGTTTCACTGACTCTTTGAAGCCCGTCACAGGTTGCATGTGATAAAAATGCACGTGTATGAAGAATGGTGCGCAATCATGATTCATATGTCAAGTGAAATTTGTGACCCTGGACCAAAACCAGTTTTTATCAATTCACATTACTAATCAAAAATTAAGTTTGGATATATTTACGGTTATTGCTTGTATATACACATACACACTGGACCCCAGTGACGGCCTTTGTGCCTAATAGCACACATTTCACAATATCACTATTTTTACTGTATTTTAATCAAATAATAACGACTCATAACACATACACAAAAAAAACTTTTGAAAAGTAGTGTACTTAAACAATGCAAACTATATTTTGTTATTGTCATATACTACATTAACTAATAAAAATTTGCACACAGCTAATAAAACTTGTGCTTCATTTATTAATTTAATTTTATTGCTGAAGATTCATTACACTTTTTAGTGTTGTTGCAAATAGAAAAACAGTAAAGCCTTGCTCGTATTTAAAAAGTAACTAAGTAACATAATTAGTTAATTTTTTTAGAGAGCCATGCAATATTGCAAATATATTTTGGAGGTACATAAATGCAACGTTTTGGGTTTTGCAGATTTTTTCTTCACAGAAATGAAAAACTTTTGGATCAGACTTGCACTCCTGTACTTCCGGTGTTGTAAATAAAATTTGTTAACCAAATAGCAAGCAGTGTTTGGTTTAGGTTATCACGGGAGAGAGTTCGTATTTTGCACCCTTGGCCTAATTGGGTCTGTAATGCAAATGTTGACCTTAAAAAAGTGTGCATTATTGATATTCAGTGCAAAACTACCTTTAAAAAAAATCCTTGGCCCACATGAAGCTTTTTTTTTATTTTAAAAAATAAAAGATTTTTAAATAAAGTGCACATAGCCTTGACAGGGCAGTGCTTGAGAAAATCTATTCTAAAGCCACAGGGGAAATCCAAGTCTTTTGTATTTAATTTAGGCCGCATTTAGTTAGTTTATAAAAACAGATGCTATGATAATGCATTCATGAAACGAGCTGGACAAAAGGAATAATGATTCCTGGTTGTTCGGATAAAATAAAAAATATTTTGTGAGATGCTTTCTAAATGGAATACACATGAATCCCCTCTGGGCACAGATGGCGGGTCCTTTTCTATGTTTAAATTCAGCAAGCGAAAGTGAGGAGGACTATGAGGGCAGGGGTTCTTAGCGACAAGTCGATTAGTTCTGCCGCTGGGTCACTGTCAAGCCCAAACTCTCAGAAACTGCTCTGAAACAAATCAGGTTTTGCTGACAGAAACTAGCAAATGGAGTGTGACTGTTTTTTGCATTATTTATGACAATGCAAGCCAGGAATGGAGATATGCATGCTTTCATTCTCACCACATCATCTCAGCTGTGCAGGCATTCTGTATGCTCACACTCCGTAACACTGCAATGAACTTGTTAGGAACAGCGAAAACCCTGATGCTGCACACATATGTTGAGTCATTTACATAATGTACAAGCACTGACCCGCTGACAAACCAGCCAACTCACTACACTCTTCTGGACGTAGACCAGAAAAAAGTCCAAGACCAGTCTTGCAAGCTAAAGGATGATGATATATTTATACATGTGATACATCTTTATTAAACATCTAATTTTAAAAAATGTGTCTAATTGCAATGTTTATTTTTTTGTGGAATTGTGTTAAATTGTGTTTTCATGTAAAAACATTTAAATTAATAAATACAGGAAAACTAGCCAATAATGATATCATTTTAGCTACCAGATAGCATTCCTTCATTTAACAAAATGCACTGGATATTTAATAATACATGCAACGTTTTACATTTATTCATTCGAATAACATTATAAAATGTACGTCTGCCGCAAATTTGTAAATATTAATCACCATAATATAATTTATAAACGTGACAACTAAAACACTTTTAGTATTTAATACACCATTTTATTTTCAATTTATTCAGATGAAAAAGTACAGAATTTCAAATACATACATTTACAATAATAATTAATAATTCAAGATTTAATTTATTCTTATTCTTAATATTATTATGTAAAACTGTGTTTTTGTCAAGTTTATGAATAAATAAATTGTGGCAAATCGTATTTGTCGTAGACAGTTTCATCGGGCGCACGCACCTAGCGCCAAGTTAACTTCCGGTCTGTGTTTGTTTATGGGTCTGCTTTGTGCCCACGACTACAAACTTAACTAACGATGATCAATGACGTTGGTCTCAGCTTAATGTGCTGTGGGATGTGTTTCCCATTCATTAATTTTTTTGTAGCGATATGCCAATATCAAAACGTATCCACAAGGCATGCGCGCGTAATGCACGTTCGAGGCGTGGTTTTTATACCACTGTATTTCTGAAGGAAAATGTCACTCAGATTTCATCCTGCGTGTAAGGAAGCGTTTGTAAGCTCAGAGTTGCTTTGTCTACAGCCCTTACAAGGAAACCTCACTTTCTTTTTGAGTACAGAGATGTACTTGAGAGGCGAGGAGCTCCGGTTCAAATCCTGTGTAACTACGGTTCGACAAAACAGTTCAGATCCGTGTAAAAGGAAGTTAAAATGGCACTGTTGCATCAGCAAATGTCTTTTTATGTCAGTTTTGTATTTAACACGACTAGGGTAGGTTTAGGGTCGGATTTGGTGTAGGGCATATTGCCAACATGAGAGAGAATGAACTTCTAGTTGAATTCTGAACCGTCGCAATACAAACCTATATCAACGTAATAAAAACGTGCCGGGGTTTTAAACCCGTGTTTTAGCGCCACTTAGTGGACGTTGCACGTGTTGCACAATAAGCGCATGTTGATTATTTGATAAATAAAAGGATAAAAACACCAGTATTGCTTCAAAACCATCTTTTCTAACAATATACGTTAACTGTAATTTTTATTTTGATCGATTTTACATGCTTGCTGAATAAAAGCATTCTTTTTTTTCTGTCCATTTTTATTTTTTCAATAATAAGAAGAAAGAACGACCAAGACGTGCTTACAGCCTTGCGGTAAGGAACAACGAATAGTTGCAGGGAAGATCTGAAATGTGAAAAATACACTTAGTGAAGACACTTCAGATGCATATCCGCGAGAAGAAACCTTGAAAACCTTTGTCAGGAGACCCAAAATAACATCGGGGACTAAAATAAAAAAAAGGCCAGAGATAAATTAACCAAGAATGTCCACGAGACTTTTCCATTTTTACTTCGGCTGGAGCACTGCATCTGTGATTTATGAGATGTTCTCGGTTCAATACGGGCAGAACCCTAATACAACAAGGTCTTAAAACGCGCTTCTCTCCAGCTCGCTCTTTCTCTCTCTCTCTCTCTCTCTCTCTCTCTCTCGGTCTCTGTTTTACATCGCTACAGGCCTCGCATACTTTTAACCTTCTGTTCTTCTCCAGATGGTCACTCAGAGCCGGAGATATCCACAAGCGTGACCTCTTACAGCGGGTCAGCCTCACTCGCTCGGGCGATAGAGCTCCAGCTTTAAATAACCCGTAGCCGCAAAACTCGTCTGGCTGGACTACAGCGCAGACGAGAGGTGGAGCTTTTCTCGGATACTCCTAATGGCTGGTTTTATGGGGAGAGATCTGTGCCTTTCTTTCCAGAGTTTCCTTTAAGAGCGATAGGCTTTGAGAGATTGAGATGATAATGCCGGGGGATATAAATGGGAGCATTGAGAAATCTCATTTAAAAAGCAAGGGGAAGCGCAGCCTTGTAAACAAAATTCTATTTCACATTGTTAAAAGGTAATTTGTCTCCTTCGTGGCAGGCAGGGCCTTCATAAATAAAACAGTGAGCATTTCAGGTGCTCCGCTCGTCTTCTGTTTCTCTCGCGCGCTTCTCTTAGCTAAACTTTTTCTTTTGCTTTTTCTTTTATCGTCTCTGAGCGCGGAGCCGAGGTTGATGGGGATGAGAAAAGGGACGGCAACATGAGACGGGCTGAACGGATTTAAAGACTTCCAGGCGAGATTTAAAAGGAGAAACTTTTAACCTGACGGCACGACTATCTGTTTGCGAAAACCTGTAGGAGAGAGCGTGTTATTCTCGTCCGTGTCGCGGAGGGAATGCGCTCAGGGTTAATGTGTGTATCCAGGGGAAAAACGAGCTGAATTGAAATTTCGCATGCTGCTCGCGACACCCGAGGTGTCTTTCTCGTTAATTTGCATCAGTAGTTATTAAAGAAAAGTCCAAATTACAAAGTCCGCGCATGTACGGGAGCCTCATAATGAAGGAAACGGTTGAGAAGACAGATGCCACCAGCACGGAGATATCCAATATTACACGAGGGTCAATGACAAATAAGAGTGCCTGAGAAATTCTTACACCAAAAATACATAACACCATCATCATTTTCAAAAGCATTTCAATTCATATATATATATATATATATATATATATATATATATATATATATATATATATATATATATATACACACATGTTAATTTGGCTTGCAAAAACGTTTAAATATTAATATCGTATTTTGGAAAACAAAAACAAAACACATATTTATTCCATTTACAATGGGAGTTCAATGTTATTATTTTTAGTAAAAGGTCTGGGGCCTAAATAATAAAAAATCTGCATATTTCATAATAAAAGTGGACACAAGCTCAAAAGCTATATGTTCCGAACGCACAAACGTTTTCAGATTTATAAAAACCAGGCGCACGCCAGAACCTTCACAAACATCTTTTTCGTACCTGCACCAAAAAAAAAAAAAAAAAAAAAACTGTCAAAAAGAATGTCACCGGCCCTTTAAAATAGTGAAATTGTTCCTAGATTTGAACTAAAACTCTAAATTGCATATAGAACCGCCGGTTCTATCATCAGACACTGCATTTAACATGTAGCTCCATCTGCAGCGAGCTCCATAATACAACAGCAGCGATTTAACACGAGTAGAAGAATTCCTAAATAAGACAAAATAGGAACAGTGCTGCACTATTTTGAATGAAGGAAGGCTAGTGGTGAGAACACAAGAGACGTGAGCAGACTGAAACCTTCTAGTATCTATCAGAAGGAGCTGAAAAAAAAAGTAGACACGGCACATTGTAGAACATCTCCAACTCCCAGAGCGACTGAATCATTAACTACTTCGCACAAAGGTTACCCAAAAGGCCCCATGTATTTTACATGCCCTTCTGTACTGACACGGCAACCACTGTCTGTCTGCAGTGTGCTGATTTAAAGCACCAGGAGTTAATGTTGCATCCACAGCTGAATCTATTCCAATTCACCCTCCCCAGAAACAGGGCTCTAAATCAAGCTGAGGCATCTACATGCAAATTCAATTAGTGAGATTTATGTCACTAACGTGCTCGTTATGGTGTTAGTGACAGAAAGGGATGTAAGACATCGCCCACCAACTTTCAAGCACAAATAATGATTCCATAAGCACTAAGTTTTCACTTACATGTTTGTCCTCTGTGGATGTAAATAACTTCATGAATGTTTTAAAAGAAAATTAGCATGTGTTTAAAGGCGCAGTTCAACAAAACAAATTTAAATAAAAAGAAAAACATTTATAAAAACAGATTTCATCCTGAAGTTGCACATATGCACAAAAGCTAGATTTTTAATTTTTTTCAGATTTATAAATCGCCAGAACCTTTATAAACTTTGAAGAAGTTTGTGCATACATGCATCTCCACCCCGACTCCTCCCAGAAATCACCATATATGGACAACGCCTGGTTTTACTGAGCATAACCTGATCTGCATATCATTTCCATGCACATTAATATCCACGTGACACCGTGTTTAACACCATCAAAGGTACAAGACATTAAGGAAATATGAGATCCAGACTATACCCTAATTCCATTTGGGCCATAGCCTACACATTAATTTTTATTGCTAAAAATTTCCAATATCCTTGTTACATTTTATAATAAATACATGAAAATATCCATAAAAACAAAACGCTTTAGAATCGCCGATCTCATTCTTTTACGCCGGTCATATAATATTTCAACTGTTTCAAATAATTCAAATCAAATGAAATTTATGCAGTTTTGCCGATAAGGTGAACTATAAGCTGAATATCTATTTTTAGTGAAAACAGCTGATGTAACAGACCTATATTATTTTGCAGTGCAAATACAAATATCTTACATCGAAGTAAGTGCACATCATTGTTTTCGCTAAATAAATCCTTATATAACGGGATCTGCAGTTGAGTTGAGATCATTGAGAACTAACGTCAATGTGTCTGTCGCTGTAAATTGTGGAATAGTTTAATCCAGTATTTTGTGTTACTTCATGAAAGCCTACACTGCAAAATACTGTTGATTAAAAGGTTCACATTGCTTTTTGAATACGTTGAATGTTGAATTCGTTGTGCAAGGCGCAACATTATATAGCCTTAATACTCTAACCTCGGTGTGATCGTGTCACGTTAGTCCTCTTTTGTGCATTTATTTTAGCATCAGTACAGCACAGGTGCCAAAATAAATGGATTTCCAACACCACATTATCCTTCTGAGGTGCCCACTGAATTCTTTATATTTTCAGCTTATGCTTGTGGGCACAGTTTATAAAAGGTTACCTTGATACAGCCCTTCTAGCTCGAGGTTGATGGTGTTCAGTGGGGCACTGAGGGAGATTACCTCCAGTTTTTATTTAGTCCCAAAATTGATCCGTGTGAACTTTGGGCTGACATTAATGATGGCGGCTATCTGGATCTAAGCTGCTCGCTCTGGCGCAGGGTGCTATCTGAAATCGATAGGGCCCTCTGTTCCGTTCCTCTCTCCCTCTCACTTTCTCTTTCTCCTCTCTCTTTCTTTTTTTTTTTCATGTGGTTTAAAGCCCATGCTGTGGCCCCGTACTCATGCGTGTCATCTTAGCCACACTTTTCACGTCCCCCCTGCTGTGTGACGGTGATCAACATGATGATTCTCTCTTCTCTCGGCCAGGCTGTCCCCTGTGGTCATTTTTATTCTCTCTCATTCTGTCTCACTGTATTTCTCGATATCACTTTTTTCTCTTCACATTCATGTCTCTGAAATGAGTCTGAAAGTAGCACTGCAAGTACAGTGGGGTCCAAACCTTTGAGTTTTAAGCTGAAATATGGAATGTTTTATAATTGTGATTTTATGGTCTGAAATGCATAAATTCTGCACTATATTTAGGTAGAGAGTGACAAATAAGGAAATATGTATGAAAAACGCCACCTTGGAGCACTTTTTAGTGAGACACGAAATATGTACCAACAAGTACATATACATAAGACAAGAACACTAGAGGCGTGTAAAACTCCAACACCTTTAATTCCTTTTCACGCATCTGTTTTGCATTAGTTAACGCTATCGTGCAAACTATGACTAAATCTACAGTTTAGGTTGGATTTGGAGTACAGCATATTTCAACATGAGAGAAAATTAACTTTTAGCAATAGTCCATGAATATGTGCCAGGGTTCACATATTGAACGTGTGTTTTAACGCCACTCAGTGGACATTTCTCTTTAAATGTCTGCTGCAAAAAGTGCAGGGGTACGTAAGCCAGGTGACCAGGTAACAAATTACAACCACAGTAACAGAGAATGTGTATCTAAAATGTATTTTATTTGTTTCGGTTATCTCAGAAAACGAGTGCACCATCGAGTCCTCATGCCACTGCGTTAATGTTTCAAATTTCGAGTTTATCACAAAATGCATCTGCACATCATTAATTTGTCACTGTGCCAATGTGTTACAGGAAGTGAGAAGAAATGTCTAGATTATAATGATCTTTTGCCCCCCACCCCCACACACACAGCAACTTCACACACAACATCATAAATCATGTTACAGTAGGCTGATTCTGATGTTGGCATATGAACGTAAAATAAGGAAATAATGCTGAAATTTTTAGCAAACTTTAATGGTTTCAGTTTTCTAACTTATAAATTGTCATTGTTCGGTTTTGGTTGCATTTGTGTAATCTTCAAACTATTTAATTAGCAACAGCAGGTTTTCAAACCCCTCTGACTAAAATATGTGGGATATTATAATTTTTATGTGAAAAGACAAATTTATACTGAGTGAGAAACAAGGTTTATGATAAGATAATGTTTCAAAACAATGTGTTTGCCGTTGATTTGTCATTATACTATAGCCATAAATATTGTCATAAGATAAAATGTAGAAAAGTAAACTGTATGATATAAGATTCATTACGTTTTCATCGGTTTTAATAAATAAATAATTGTAAGCTGTAAGAATTATGTAATCATATGTATGCAATACTATATATTTTACTATAATCAAACTACACAATATTTAATATAATTTATTTTTAATATACACAATATAAAATATAGATTTATTCCCTCATAAGCTGTGCACAGACCTCAGTTTGAAAAGCGCTGCAACATACTCATAGCAATATTTCTTACAGAAGAAGAAGATTGAATAAATCGAGTGTTGTATCTCTCGAAAAAGTGATACATTTGTTCAAATATTTGTGGGCAGAATGTGATAAAAATCAGCACATTTAACATTGCAAAGAAGGTTGAAGTCTTCAGATGAATGTTAACATGACGTTTTTATCACATTACCCTAAAATACTGGCACATGACAGAGATATAATATTGTATTGAGCCATATGGTGCACAGAACCCGATTGAAGACCATGATTTGCTTACATATGCTAACAGCCCACACCAATATCCAGCATTGAAGTCTCTCAGGGGAAATTACATTTCCACAGGCAAATTACATTTAACAACCTGACACATTTATGTCTGTTAGTGTGAATGAAATGAAAGCAATGAGTAAAAGAGTATTAATGCTTATTATTTCTCGCCTACTCCTCCTATTCGGAAGGGAAAATTCTGTCATCATTTACTCACTTTGTTACAATATTCAGATGTAGCACAGCAAATTGTATCACAGCAGGTTTAACATCAGCGATGCCAAACGTTATTGGTTCTCATATGTCTTATAACCACAATATGGCACGTTTGAATATGCACACATTCAGTCAAATTAGAGAGATGCGGCATAAAGGATACATTGAAAGTTCACCCAGAAATCAAAACTGTGTCATTCTTAACTCGCACTCAGTGTTTATTTCTTAATGTATGCTGAACACACATGCACCAAAAAAAAAAAAAAAGATATTTTGAGGTTGTGGGTATGAAAAAAAAATACTACGTCTATGAGAAGTTATCTACATTTTTTGAAAATCTTTTTGTGTTTAACCAAGGAAAGAAACTTATGCAGGAACAACATCAGGGTGAATAAATGATGGCAACATATTCATTTTTTTTTGGGAGACGTTCCCTTCTAATTTTTTTTCTCCTCTCACTGAGCTATCAAATGACTTCTAAAGATTTTGTATTTTTGATGTTCTGTGGGTTTGTTTGTTTTTTTTGGTCGCCATTCACTTTGATTGTATGGAAAAGAGTAGACATAATGTCCCTTCTCTTATGGTGGTCTCAAGAGGAAAGAAAGTCACACAGTTTAACAATATGAGTACATGATGACATGGTTTTTCATTTTTGGGTAATCTTTAACTATTTATTTGATACTATTTGTTTAGAAGGAAGAGTTTGGGTTGGAGGTACCAAACTTTGAAGTGACAATTCCTTCCGCTGGAGAGGCTTTTGATGCTGAACCGTCTTCTTAAAAAATAATGAGGGAAGGGATGGTGGGTGTACAGCGAAGCAAAGAAAGACGAGAGAAGAGATATGGGTTGGGAGAAGGAGAACTGTTTCCCACCGACTTCAGATCACTAGATGTGTTAGCCGAGGAAGAAAATGAGTTGGGAAGATGGCTGAGATGTTTCTCACTTATTACTAGCCACTGACTGACAAAAAAACACATTGGGGTGGAATGAAACCAGTCGGCTCAGCTTTAGTTTATAAAGTGGGCACAATGTCACTGGATCCCACCAGTCATCTATACAATGAGATGTTTCCTTTACTGTGGCTTTATGTCCTGCTTTTTGATTCAATTTGTCACACTTGTTATGGTGGCATGATATCCAAACTGGATACTCCATCCAAAAATGAAATATACACATGCCATGTGTGTGTATTTATATATACATAATAAATATACAGAATACACACACACACACATACACATATATAACAAAATTTATTCTGGATGCAATTATTGGTGATTAATCATTTAATGTTTAGTGTGTGTGAGAAAAATACTATTATTTTATTTCAGTACTTATTTATATATATTTGTATAACTTTCACAAGGTGCATTGACAAGCATTGGGCTGAGGGAGCATTGGCTAAATATGTTTTTAAAACTTGTTTTTAATAAGTAATTGCTCTAAATTAATACACATTTTCCAACTTTATACTTTCAGTTGATTTTTATGCAGGTTCACTGGCCCAATAAATTAACCAAAAAAAAAAAACCTATTTGCACATGCAACCCACATTATTACTCAAGCTGACATCATACTGCACTGATCTCCATATATTAAGACTTGAACTGTTCATACTGCCATTGACATTTGCCTTAGGAAAGAGTTGCACAGCAATCACAACTTTGTTAACCTGAGTGTGGAAGCAGGCTTAGTAAGTATACGGCAGAGAATTCATTTATGAGATATGCATATTCCATATTTAACAGAGCAGAGGGAAATGTCCATTAGATCTCAGACTGAGGGGAAAGAATTCAAAAAAGGTGGGGAATGGTAAAATTATGCAGAAGTTATCCTTTTGACTGTCCCTTGGTTTGCTGGAGAGTTTTATAATTCAATCTTTTTTTCTCTTTTTTTAATATTAAACTGCAGGTTGTATAATTCATAGAAGGGCCAAGGGTTAGTAACCAACTGAAGTGTCTCTGCAGATACGATTTGCAAGTCTAAATGAACTGCTGAATATGAACTGCTGTATTACTGAAACGTGACCAGAGCTACTCAGAGCTTGGGGCATTGAGCCTATGTATTTTTAATTTGGGGAAAGAATTGACTTCAGCGGAAAAAGATCAGAATGGGGAAAAGAAAGTCTAGACAACAATTACTTAAATGGGGTTGTTTTTATTCTGAGAAAGAGTATTTGCTTCAAAATGCTGAAAACTTGAGATCGAAGTTCTGCATAACTTGGAATGGTTGCACTGAAGAAAAGCAAACCAGATCCCCTGTGGTCAAGCGTTCACCAGACCATTTCAAGTTAATATTCAAGCGCCAGCATTCAAAAATATATTCATAAGTTACATTAAAACAATAGATCCTTACATAATAAGTGTCAGAAAGGTGTAAGTGTTGAAATTCCTGTTAGTCCAGTTAATTTTGAAAAAGTTTTTTTAAAATGTCTTTGTTAATGCTGGACTTTGGGTTGTGCAATATCACAATTTTTTGACTAAATGTTTCCACTATCTGCTTTCAAGAAATATCTCTGTATCATGCTACAGCACACATTCAGTTGCAGTTCTGGTGCCTCTTTCTCAACTGTGCAACGCATCAAATGTTAACGTGTGTTATTAGTATATTACGTGTATTTGCAATAGGCATTTTGGTTCTTATTTTTAACAAGAAAAATAAAGTTTTCCCACTTTGGCCTGAATGCCTGCCATTCTTTTGTCATTTATATTGTATGAAGAATTATGATACGTTCATGACATTTTCCTAAAAATAAATCACGACAAACAATGACAGCATTTTCATTTTTGGGTAAACTATCTCTTTATTGTTGCTTTATGAATACATGTTGAAAACTTTTGTTATGTTGCCGCTTTGGTTGTTTCTCTATCGCCGTTGTGTTGCTTTCCCAGAGGTCTTCATATACATTGGCCCACATGAGGACTGAGGGAAAAATGATGGTGGAAGAAAGCATAATTGAGAAAAGCAATTTATTTAGCTTATTTAAAGTTTCACGGAGCACTTAATTATCCTTCAGTGAATAATTCCCTAAAGTTTGCCACCATTTCCAAGAGCTAGAGAAGTAATTCTCTAATTTAAACAGAGCGCTGCCTCGCTTTTTCTCACCCCTGCAATCCTTTTCTCTCTCTCAAACATACCTGCCTTTCTATGGACCTGCTTTATTCACCGGCTTCATGGCTCATTTTTTCACAGAGCAGCCAATTTAACACAGGCTTAATCCTGTGGAGAATACTGGTGTGCTTCCAGTTCATTCCGTGATTGACGTTTGGAAAGATCTAATCGAATGCAATGTATTAGCAGGATTGACACTCAGGTACGGCACACTGATTCTGTGACTCTGAACAAGGGTTGCTAGGTTTGTGGGAAATTCATTTTTCTGAACAGAGGAAAAGGCGTCGGCCACGAAACGTAAAGGGAATTGCTTCTGGCTTAATCAGTCTGGAGATCGCAAAATCGATCTTTTCTTATTCACTGTACTTTCTAAAATGAGCTTGCAAAAAAGCAGTAAATGCAGCTGAAGTTAGTTAGTTAGCATATTCAAAACACGGCCCTAGATGGGGGTCAGTCCTGTGCTCCCCAGATGTATACGGCACATAAGAAACACATAACTGTGTTCCCAGGCAATACATTAGGCTCTTATCACTCAAACATGCAATTATTATATACTTCTGTAGCAGCTCTACTTCTGTAACAGCTTTCCATCTTCCATCAAGTGAATTATTATGTGTGTTCTCCTGAACTTTTTTTTAAAATTAAAATGCAGCTTTATTATTTAAAACTTTTTTTAAACATTTAAATTGTGTAAAATTGAGTTAAATTGTGTAAAACAGAATGTGTAAAACAGTTAAAATTGGGAATTTATAACCCTTTTTTGTATGTCACACACACACACACACACTATGGTTCAAAAGTTTAGGGTCATTTGGAGTATGCTGTTCTTTTCAACTTTATATTAATCAGAGTTCTGAAACAAATATCACTTTCCACCAAAATGTCAAGAAACACAGTTTTCAAGATTGTTTTTTGGTTCTGTTTTCCCAAGGACCAAATTGGAATAGTTTTCAAAAGATCAGATGACACTGAAGACTGCAATAACGGCTGGTAAAAAAATCAGCATAGAAATATAAAACAGGTATTTAATAAAATCAATACGATGATAAATACCTGTGCACTGTGCACTTACTTCAAAAATTGTTAAATATATTATATTACATTATATTATATTAAACATTCATTAAACATTCAGACTGATGCTATTTTATGTCATGCACTTAGTATTTTGATTTGTGATTTCTGTTCATAACTGCCAGTTTCCTGCAGTCAATTTTTGAGGAAGAAAGTCAGTCGATACCATGCTGATGTCTGTTTTTCTTAACTATTGCAAGCAATGAAGGTATGCCAGAAAATGACTCCACACTGAGACTTCATCACTTGCAAATTGCAGAGCATACAGTTAGTCCTGTAGGTTGGATTCGAAAAACAGATTGAGTTGACACAGCACAAGTTGCCTGGTAACCATTTCCACTCAGTTCTTTCTTAGTGTTCGATGCAATTTCTCTTCTGTTATGAATCTGTTTATGTGCACTCATACTCTGAGGATGCAGGAAAAACCTTCAGCACTTCTAAAAAGCCCATAGACTAGATAGAGCCAGCAGAAATAAATACACAATTTTTCTTTTAGGTTCCAAAGAACGACAGATACTAAGGAATGAAATTAAACAATTAATTGCATAAGATGACGGGTGGCAGCTCTTTATATAGTTTTTCTGGACAGCAAATGTTTGATACTATTTGCTTATAAAGGTAAATGTTTTAAATGTGCAGCAAAATGTAAAGACTTTTTTTTATGAAATGTACTAATCGTATAGATGAGTTTGTTTCTTTATAGATTTGGGAAAATTAAGTCACACAGAGGATCAGTCGGTCTGCGAGTCATATAACATCAACTCTGAACTGGATATCAAAATCAAAAATATAGTAAAAACATCATTAAATAGTAACAAATTACACGATTTACAGTTTAAGACATTAACTTGTAAGCACAGAAAACACAAGATCTTCAGTGAAAAATAATACTTTGCTAAATAAATCTAAAACATGTACATTTATTCTAACACAAACACATATTCTCACACATTCATACAAGTTGAAATCCCAAGTTTACAGCAATGCATTCAATTGCATAGACCTAAACCACCATCAATCACTTAATAACCCCTAGTTCCTCAATGAGGTTAAAAATGTATATTCACCAGGTCAGCGTGTTTTATAGGTTACTTGTGTTGCCCGGGAGCTATGGGTTTCCTCTTAGTTGTTATCGCAGAAAGGGGTTTCCCAAGGTGGCTGATTGGCTGGAAGGTTTAGTAGTTCATTAAAGTTTTGGCGAGGTGCTGAAAGTGCAGAGATGTGCAGCGAGTCCGATCAGAGACTTGGAGACACAGTGGGCAAAACTTAACTTTCTCACAGAAAGAAAAGAAACTAAAGTAAAGTAACGAGACGAGACGAGATGGGCCTTGTTTCTCATCGTGGCTACGTAGCAGTCCATCTTTGTGGAATTTTGACTCCTCTGGTTTCAATGTTATGATCCAATTTTAAATTGTCGGATTCACTCTGAAATCTTATACCAGTGTACTAGATGACCAGGGGTATGTTGCGTACGCACAAAACGGGCATATAATATGCGTAAACAATTTTTCAGCATGTTTTTCTTCCATGAATGAAAATCATAGAGTCCAGTGTTTTTTGCATATTTCCCACAATTTTGCAAATTAAATGACACGAAGGTGAGCTTTATGAACGTTATGAATGGGTTATAAATACTGATACGCTCAGACCGAATCAAGCTCAAGAGAAGGGCCATTTTAGATTTCTATCTGAATATGTAGCTTGCAGAGATCAACAGCGTGCAGTTTTGCCCCCAGCCAGCCACACAATTGCAGTCTTAGATGCATTAATTATGAGTCATTCTGGCTAGTGAAAAGATGTGATGGATTTTATTTATAAACTTTTTGGGGGGTTGTGGTGAATGCTTTCAACTCCTGCGTCTTTCAGAGTGAGTTTCATGCATAAACATTGGCGGTAAAGCGTTGTTTAATACAAGGGGTCATCTGAACTTTTAGGTAACCCTTGGGACTCAGCCTTCAGAGAAACATAAACAAGACTTTTTACAGCCTTAAAAAAGAAACCAAAAAACCTCAGAAAAATAGAAGGGTTTTGCTTTGTGTTATATGATCATTTCAAATACATATATTAATTTTCTTTAATAACATTTTTTTTTCATTATTAAAACTAAGTAAGCCTTATATCAATAATTTAAGCGGGTATTGTTATTTTTGCAATATCTAGAATTAAATACTGGCAGTTTATTAAGACATATGTTTAATCTTTTTGGCTTTTTCGTTTTTCCTCTACATATTTTTTATACTGACCAGTTTCATCTTGTTAAGTTAGTAAATGAACAAAATCAAGCATTATATTATTAATATTTGGATTGAAAAAAGTCATCTTTAAGTCTAACTCTTATCTTTTAGCTTCCAAACTGCATATCGTTAATACTCAGGTCATTTTATGAAGTTTAAAGAGCAGAGCATGCCTGCTTCACTTTTATTAAAAATAAGTGACACAAGCAGATACATTTTTTACAGTTAGTAGGAGTTCAAAAGGTTCTGCAAAACAGTTTTATATCATAGTTAATTCACGCCTAAACTTTTATACTGAACGACAGGCCTGCTCGCTACATAAAAGTTGTCAATTGTAATGAAAAGAAAGCTCAATATCTCATTTCCTATCTTCAAATTGACTTCCCGAAAAGGATTTTGGCAACCTTGAAAACGTTTGGTTCTTAACTGCCATTTAATGTCTATACGGAGGACGTGTTTTACAAGAAATGAGTTCTGAGATGCACATTTTTATCAGCGAGACCCTGAAGGTGAGCCAAGCAAATATTAAGAGAACAAACTGTGTGACGGAGGCCCATCAGAACCATTACCGGGCCGATTATAAAGCATGTAAATCACGGCGAGCTTCGCCATGATCGCCAGAGAGGAGCCAGACAGACCGATGACTATTAAGCTGACGGAAACCAAATGAAGAGTAAAAACACCACTGAACTGCACTCGTTTCTCCCCAAGCCAGGTGATTCATAGCCCCCCAGTCATCCCACCCTCGCTGCACTTTTCCCACCCCCCTACAACTGATTAAAGGGCACTTTTTAATATCTGTCTTAAAGCCGTGCCAGGGTCTTTAGAGCAGAAGCTTTAGCAACGAAAGCGAACCGTCATTAAAAATCAGGAAAAGCATAAAATACAGCAGGGAATGAATGTGTTATTTCTCACCTAACAATTAAGTCAGGCTGGAGTGCCACCGATTAATCAATGTCTAAATGACCACAAAAGCAGAGACCGATTAGGGCAGAGGAATGACCTGGACGCATATTATGTGCCATCTGCACGCAGGAAACAAATAACTGTCCACATATCAGAGCAGGCCAAGACGTCTAGCTCGTGAATTTAATTTACCTCCCAATGATTGTGGCCAGAGTATTTACGTCCTTTTTGGGGGGCAGCCTGGGCCAGCTGGACCGGCTGGATTTCTGCAGCAAGGCCAAACTTTAAATGTAACCTAATTTTAAAGAGATTTTTTCCACGTCGTCTTAAAAACCACAACAAGAATTTATAAGAAGGCAGACAGCAACATTACATCTATAAAGAAACATTTCACACATAAAATTAAAATGCAGTCCTCATTTTTGAGTATCAATAAATAATGACTTATATTTGAGTTATTATATGGTTTCATAAGACTTAAACTTTTAGACTTTGCACTTTATAAAGCTTAAAAGTTTTACAACCTATTTATTGTATTCTAGCTTTTTTATTCTTTCACGTTACAACAGAGCCCAAAATATTAAGCCGAATGAAAACTAAAACTCAGGGTATTGACACACAAAAATGGTGAGCATAAAATACTCAGTTTTTGTGAGCTTGTGATCTGAAATGCATACGATACACAGTTTTCTATTCATCAATAAAACCTGAAATATTAAAGTTTCAATAACAGCACAACTGCTTTCAACATTGGCAATGAGATATGATTAAAATACTGTATATTTTTTGTTCATGTTAGTTAATACATTAATAAAATGTCACGTTATAAAAACGCTACCAATATTGAATAATATTTCAAAATATATATTTTGTATCAAATAAATGCATTTACTAAACTTTTAAAAGCGTATGCAGGCACTTTAAACTTCTAAAGCATTTTCTTAATCTAACAAGACCCGAGCTTCATGCTTGAACTTATGGAGCTGCATTGATTTGTGTGAATAAAAGTCAGCACAGACACTTCAGGGATTTTAGAAACTCAAACTGTCACTAGGGCAATCTCTCTAAATATTTATGTACCAACCAACACAAACTCAAAGCAGACTTCTGGACTCGCGGTGCGTAACCTTGGTGGGATAAATTAGACACTGTCCGCTTCAATACGATTACTAAACGCTTGCTCGGTGAGAATTAATCTTAATTTGCGGAAAGGAAAGGTTTTCTTCATCAATATCGCTCACTCTCTGTGACTTGCATGTTGCTTTTAATTTTACTTTACACAAGCAAATACAAATTTCTTCGTTGGGCCACGCAGCCGTTTTCTGCACCAATGTCTGGCCTCATCATTTCACAAAACTTTAAAAGTGGATGCCTTGTAGCAAGTCTGAAGCTCACATAAAGTCTATCGATGGTGTATTCCCGCACATTTTACGAGTTTGTGGCTAATTACGAGTCGTATGACCTCACTTGTGCGATTTACATACAATGTGTCTAAAACATCCACACACAATATAATTTCTTTTTTATAATTTCTTTAACAATAAGGCAATTACAACGGACGCGCACAAGGTCATAAACATCTACACCATTTGAAAAAATATAAAGCACAAGATCTAAACAAGAGAGCACATTAATTGAATTATTTCCTCGTCTTTGAAATGTTAAAAACGCGAAACTGCCGATAAAAAGTACTACTTCACAGCTCTATAAAAGGCGGTACTGAATAATTCATTAAGTGCTTTCATGTAATTTAACAACATTATGTAATTAGATGGGAACCATGTCACATGACTGCAGTTTTAGCCACTTCTGAGAGATCAAGTAAGACATCAAGACAAGATAAATGTATGTTATAAATTATTTGAAGTTTTAAAAATAGATACCGCTTAAGTATGAGAACCAAACATCTCAGAGGCTTATTCATTAAAAACAGAATCTGTAAATGACTGGACTGTAAACAAAATCTATAATTCAAGAGTCACATTAATAATGAAACGTGTTTAGATAAGGTAAGAAATTTGATGACTTAGATTTAAGCATGTAAAAGCAAGCTTTGATTTGCCGGTGAAATGATCATGCAACAAGATTTTGTTCCTGGAAATTATAAGTGATATAAATTTACTGTGAGCACACAATACTGTTCAGAAAAAAAAGTATAATTTTAGTCTGTCGTCATTTGCTAAACTCAAAAAAAGACAAAACAGAAGCAAGTACAATATTAGTACTCGTTTATGAACTTAATTTGCCATAGCAAAGTTTATGAAAGCCCTCAAAACTTAAACACGCTCTTTTTAGGTTATGTGACTTGCTCCGACTTGGAAACAGTGCCATAGCTAATGTTTCGCTTGTCTCTTTCACTCCATAACCAACTATTTGAGGATGTCAACTCAGAGCTGAGAATTCAACTTGGCAGCCCTAAAATTTTACTTTATTTACAAGCAGCCTCTCACTGGCAGTCAAATAAAGGTTCAATTTCACAGAAAAGACAAAGTGCCAAGCACAGCGAGACTGTCATCGTCAGCACGGATCTCCGTCAGATGTCACTGGAGCTACAGACAGACAAGATCAAAAGATCAAGAGATGATAAAATGTCCAAAAGAAAATGAAAGTCAAAATTCTAAAATTGTTTCAGTCCCCGTCACTGGAGTGACATGATCAATCTAAGCCTTTATCAAAAATTATATTTCTGTGAAGCGTTTGATTTAATAAAAACTTCAATGACAAACTAGTTGAGAGCATAAGGGCTGGAATCAAAAGTGGATTCTTGAATGGAAGCCTCGGATGAAAACGGAAAACCTAATGGGTTACAATCACCCACCTGACAGATCATTTCAATCGTGATGTTCCAAACACATACTGCTGGTTTTCTTCTCTAGAAAACAAACATGGAGTGGAAGACCTTTCTTTCAGTATGAAAATGTGGAGCTTTTTGTGCTCCGGTGCATCATTGCATCATTAAGTAACAACTTAAATGTAGGTATTTTCTCACACAAAGCTCACAGTGCTCACACACTCTGTATAACGGGTCATATAGAATGCTTTTATGAGCTTTCTCCCGTGCTTTTTTTTGATTTTTACTTATTCTTTAAGAGGCCTCCTCACAAACATCTCTGTTTTATGTCATTTTTTTATGGCTGCTAGATCGAATACTTTTGAGAAAACCTGCTAGGTTTTCACAAAGGCAGTCAGAAGAAAAAAAAAAAACTTGTGCCTGCTCTGATATAGATTCACTTTTATGCCTCCATTATATGTTGTTTTTCTTCAATTCTTCAGCTTTATTATTTTATTATTTATTTATTTTTACCATTTGTGCTGAGGAGTACTTATATGCCTTTGTGTGTCTGCTTGTAATAACAGTGTGACTTATATTGTTTCATGACTGTGACAGTTTCTTTGAAATGAAAGGCACCAATTTCTCTCTATTAAAGAAAATGCACTCTGTCTCACCTCCCAAATCTCTCTAGATATATTCCCCTTCGCTTAACTTTACTCTTTTAACTTTTTTCCTGGCTCAACCTGAAGTCTGCATCAACTTACACAAAAAACCCCCCCCAAAAAAACACATGTCAGTGTATCCTTTGAGTTAGCCTTGTTCCTGGGAGTTGAAGTAGAGGTGATTAAAAATACACTCATATTAGAAAAGAAAAAAACAGGATCATGACCTTCATTTGCTCTACTGCTTTTCAATATTTGACATCCCCAAACTTGAGAATTAATAAATATTTTAGTAGGCTGAAATTAGTTTAGCTGTTTTCAAAATACTAATCAGATTAACGTGTTTTCACAGTTACAAAGAATCTAAATCACTTGAGGGTTAATAAAATGACTGACACGCTCTGAAATAGCCTTCTTGTCGTCCACGAGAAACGTTTCTTCTGGTGGCTAACGCGACGTTTATTCCAATCGCTGAGATATTTTCTTCTTGGTATTCAATTAACTATCCCAATTGTGTTTTGGTGTGACAGACCACTCCAAACAGTCCAGTAGGCTACGAGTGATCTGCTTGAATGATCAAATCAAACAGTTTTGGTAAGGCGCTTGACTGATTCAAGAAAACAGTTTTTAACAAAATTATTCTTATTATCAATTTTTAAATATAACACAGCACCACTGAAAACATCCTGCAAAGTTTTAAATACGAAACTGCACCATATACAAAGTTATTTTATCTCGAAAGAAAGATTCGACCTGACTCATTGAAACGAATCTTGTATTCCAAGCCGATTCATGTTGATATCAAAATTAAACATTAGAATTGTGTCTGCCCACTTAATGGTCTTGGTAAAAATATACTGTTCACAAATAGAGTCTTTTGCACTCTCAAGCTCATGTCGACGCTCATAATAGAAGCAACGTGCATTTTAACCTTTTAAAATGCCACAAGTGTGCTGAAGGTCATGTGACAAAAATCAACCAATCTGTTACATCCTCTCTCGTAACAACATTGAAAGCTCAACCAAGATGGAGGAACAGCTGATCATAGCTGTACAGGAGAGCCTTTTTTAATTAGCAGCAGAGCTACTTCAACTTCACTTTGATTTTTAGCGCTTTTTTTTTTTTTTTTTTTGCTGAAACGTCCACGTTTTAATAGAGAACGCTGATCATGGTTGCTTAGCAACGGCAGATGCAACGGGAGCGCCAGCTACAGAGCGCTCTGGAAAGAAGGACAAAGAGTACACTGTTTCTACACCAGAGGCCACAGTTGTCGCAGCAGTTGCACAGCAGGATCAAAGTAGGTGAAATATTTAAAATTTGCGGCATAGAATTTGTAAAATACGTCTGATGGGTTTACGACCACACTTCAAAAGGTAGTGCTGAACGTAATGAACTGTGATTGGTTGTTTGATTGTCAGTGAAACTGTCTTATGGGCGGGCCTTGGTCAATGAACGCTACCATAGATTCCAGACCTTCAGCCATCAGTCTGAAAGTCTAACTACACAAGACTAGTCTGGAAAGCCATCTGTTGAAAGTCATCTGAGACTTGAGTCGATACGTCATAAATAGAACACATTATTAGTTTTCTGTCAGAAACAGCACTGCACAAAGGCTGCTTTATCAGGGATTACAGGCATGAAGAAATGCAAATGAGACCAATCGAACCAATCAACGCAGAGTAGCGCCACATAAAGGAGGAGTTCGGAAAACTCAACTATTGAATGAATAATTCAGGAGTCATTGAGCAAGTAAGGTAATAATACATACATATTATAAGATAACGAATGTGTTTTTGACCTTTCATGCATGTCAAAGTGAAAGTTTTTGAAGTTTTTATAATAAAAAATAATAATAAAATAATAAAAATAATAAAATAATAAAAACCCAGAACAAAATATACAATATATAGAGATAAACACACACACACACACACACACACACACACACACACACACACACACACACACACACTCAGACAGAGTTTATAAACGACAAAGTGAGTATATTCATTCATTAATCACAAACTGTATTCTTGGAAAATATGACAGTTTCTGTTTCACAACATAATTATTTTAAGAAAATCTGTTTATAAAAGGTTAGCTACAATTTAAATTTAAATATTTTAAATAGCATTTTACTATTTTGTATAACTAATATAAAATTATTAATAATTGTTATTATTATAATTATTATATAAAAATAACTTCTCATATAAATATATTTCTTGAAGATGAAAAGGGTTTAAAAACTAAATAAATTATATTAAGTTGAGCGTACTTTTCTTATACATGCATAGCCTAACCAAAAGTTCAAAGACATGCTATAAGTCAATGGAACAGTTAGCCTATATCTCTGAATAATAGGTTTGTGATATTTTAAAATATTAGCTGCAGATACAAAGATACATGTTTGATATGAAATAAAAACTGCACAATGGTCAGAAAGAATCTTCAGAAGAAACTCCTGAGACACTTTGACCCAGTTATTTTTCTCTCTGGGGTTAAAAAAATACACAAAAATAAGACATGCATGAAGAAGGAACCCCTGTGGAGTAAACTTCATTCAAAATCAACACAGTCTGCACAGCATAATAAGAAGTCCAAAAAACAAATCTATTGTGACTGGGGGTTGTTTCAAACAACACAAAGAAAAACACAACAAACACCAAGAAAGCTGCACATCATATTCAAGATACCAAATAATAAATGCCTGAGTGTTAACGCTTCCTCCATAGCACTAATGGAAGCATCATTTCATCTGATGGAAAATGCAAAATACCGATGCATTCATTTTTAGATACAGTAATAACAAAACTTGCAAACTTAAATGAACCCCTCTCACTTATTTCAACAGTGTTAAAAGCATCCCACTTTAATAGCTCTCCGAGCGAAGAGCTCTTCGTTTGACTTTCTCGATCAAAAAGATAAATTGATGTGTTTATTTTGACGCTGCTGTTGTATTGTATTTTTTTATTTTTTTTTCCTTTACTGGGTGGGAAGTTGGCAAGGAAATGGCGCTGCTTCTAATTTCATGATGTGATGGGATCTGCCTCCCTGCCACATGACTGACGAGCTCATCATGTGGATGGATAAGTGATGGTAAGTAAACTGTTTATAATGAAAAACTGTCGCCGTGATGCAATGCTATCGCTTTCTTTTCACAGGCGAACAACAAAGCCTCGGGAACTCTTACCAGAAGCGTGATGAATGGAGATGCCTTAATCAGTGACTAGACTGCAAAACGCACCATCAAATTAGCTCAAGATATCACGGGGAGAGAGACGAGGCAAAAAGTGAGAGGGTGAGACAAAGATGAACGATATCCTTGAGGCGAGATGATGGAAGCCCTCTCACTATTTCGCGTATTTTCAGAAGTGTCGCCTTTGAAAGACCGACCTGGGTTCCCTATGCATCGTTATTAAGTTGCAGCCGGGGTGTTTTGCCGCTTGATGAAATCAGCATGGATGTGTGTAGAGGTTAAATTGCATTAGCATGCGGCTGTGGGGGAAAGAGGCGCTTTGAAACGGGATGTGATCAGGCTCCGATGCTTTGAAACGTTCAGACGTTTGCCGTCAACGTAAGCGCACGCTGGTGTAATCACAGACCGAACTCGGAAACCAACCGGGGAGCTCAAGTATAGCCCACAGCTTTTTGAAGTGCAAAAACAGAAAGTATTTAATCTTATTCCAGTGCTAAGTGGGCAGCCAGGGCCGCGTGCTTTATAGCCGTCCTTTTATACACGAGCACTTTACCTTTTCTCCAATTTCACAAATTCCGAAAGCTATGAAATAAAAATGGCTGGGGACTCGGGGAGGGAGAGTTTTGAAGCCGGTGCCAGGAGCTGAGCAGTGTTTAATGCGAGTGGATGAAGCATTTTGGCTTTAAGTAAGATGTCAGGTTGACTGCTTGACCAGGGGAAGAGTGTATTTCTCCATCTCACTGAGGTGAGTGCAGCCGAGAAGAGATTAGATGAAGCTGGATCGCAGTGCGTCTCGTTGTCAGCTGTGAAAAGAGTACTAAGAAATTGTACTTAAGTAAAAGTATTGCTACTTAGGGAATAATTTACTTGAGTACCAGTAAAGGTACTAAAAAATAATATCACTCAAGTAAGAGTAAAAAAGTACTCATGTTACTGTGTTACAAAGTACTTTAGTATTATTTTATATCTGTGTAATAAACAGCTTATTAATAGGAGGAATATGGGTATTCAATGAAAGAAGACGTCTCCCGCAGATTGTTATGTATTTTAAGTTTGAAATGTTCAATGGCAATTCAAAGCAGTTTGATTTTTTAGACTATAAAACATGTTCTTTATCAATTTCCAGGGAGAGAAGCAACTTTTCCATAAACTTCTGTTGCTGGATATATTGGTAGTGGCAGAGAACCATTGCCCTCATCGGACAAGAACGTCATCTTTGAATGATTGGGATCTTACCTGATTTTTTGCAAATATTTCTTTGGAGCTCTAGATAAAACAAACACTGCACCCAAGTACGCAAGAGGTTTCACTTTATTCTTATTAGTCTACACTGGCCTTGGATTCGGTACATTAACAGCATATGATAGTTAGGGGATGGTTCATGCCACCCGAATGCATACTACTTCTTTTCTACTGGACAGGTAAAAACAAATGATAAAATAAATAAATTTCTGTGAGTCCGAAAGACGCTTTAAAAACCATGCGCTGTTTGAACGTGACAGTAATCCAGCTGACATAAGTGGTTGAATCAGTGTCTTTTGAGGTGAGACGACAGATAAAACAAGTTCTGTGACAAATTATTTTGACTAGTAATCAGCACATTCAAAAAGAATTCTCCCCCCATGCCCTGGATTATAAGAGGTAAGCTGAAGAACAAACAAAAGTATCTGTCCGCTGAATACAGAGAGCTCTGGCAGAGACATCCCACCTTAGAAACTGCACCCAAGGAAATTAGACTGGTCCCTCTCCAAAAACTCTGGCTTCCATCAGCAACACTCAAAATGAACCCGAATGCCTAAAATAACTGACAGGCGGCAAACGCCTCAGTGTCTTCTGATTGGCCAAACAATGGTGCCCTGCGGTCAGATTCTTTTTTACTGTTGATAAAGCCTAAGGCTGTCAGAGACAGGTGTGATGTCTCAGGACACATATTCCAGTGATATATGTCAAGTAAGAAACATTTTCTATGAGCTATTCTTAAAAAACTAGGAAGCTCAAGAAAGAGCATGGCACTGGCAACAAAATCATGTTTTCGATTCCCCTTTAATAGGTGAACTGATCAAATGTTTAGTGGTTATTATAAGTTGCCGTAAATAAAAGTATAAAGTATCTTCCAACTGCGAAAAAGTAATGAAAATTTTATTTTAGCAACATTTGCCAGTTGTCAAACCTTGTTTTTTTTCAAGATGGAGCTGACAATCACTTTGAAACAATGTTGTACTCTAAATTTATTCTTAATCATAATTAAATGCTAGCTTCGTCAATGTTGATACAAATCCTAATTTGAGAGTAACTACATGTTTTTCATCTGACAGTTTTGACAAATAATAAATGAAAGGCAAAGATAAACATTTTGTGAGAAAACGGATGAAACAGAAGAATAAACGCATTTGAATGCTGTTTAACATGCAGTACAGATCCAAAATAATGCCTTAGTAAACACACTTTTTTCCCCAGTTCCATAATCTGTTTTGTTTTGTGAATTATTAATAAATATTCAAGAATTTATTGTGAATATCATTCATTTTCCAGTCCTAGTTTAAAGAAAGAGTTTAATTAACGAGGGAAAAACTTTCAGCTTTATCCGATGGAGTTGGTGTGAATTATTGTGTGACTTTTATCAGACTCTCATTCTGACGGCACCCATTCACTGTACAGGAGCCATTGGTGAACAAGTGATGTAATGCTGAATTTCTCCAAATCTGTTTTGTTAAACAAACTCATCTACATCTTGGATGGCCTGGGGTACTGTTCATTTCATTTTCAAGTTTCATTTTTGGTCAAACTACTATCAAGATATTGTTTTAGCCTAATTCCGGGCCTTAATGGCTGTTTAAAAAAAGTCGGTGGCAACATTTATTTGAGTTATCCTGGTTCACTGCAGTGGAATAGAGCAATGCAAAGCCTTAATATGTACTTTCAGCTCGCAAATAGTACTGTCACAGATAGCAACCGTACAAATGCTAATAATACAGAGGCTCATCAGAACAATAACAGTACTGTCCCTGTGCGCACATATGAAATGAAGGTATAATTGAGTTTCAAAAGTCCCAGTTAAAACCGTGTTCGCAACAATAGGTGATGTAGTCATTTGCTGGTAGATTTGAAGCCGATTCTGTTAAAATGAATAAAGAACATCACTGAAGCTATCACAGTCTCTTCAGAAACGCATTAGGAGGGAGTTCTTTCCATTTAAGCCATGATCACATTTCTCAAGCGAAGTGTCACAGTGGAAAACAATAGCTTATTCCTACAGAACCGTCTCGCTTTGTACTCATCAGCTTTGCAAGCGTGAAAAATGAAACCTTATTTTCGGCACAGAGCAAAAATCATCTCTAACTGGCTTCAATAGGAGCAACTGTTTATCTTTTTCCCACCCCTGCTCGCCCTCCCTCTCTCTAACCCTCCTCTTCATGTTTTTTTGAAGCGCTGCGGTAAGTCTGAGTCACTGCTATTGGCATACAGCAATACCTCATGCAAATTGCATTTTTTTTTTATCAGTTTTTATCGCCTCTCTCTCTCACTCGCACAGGTATGTTCATTTAAAAGGATTGTGATGAACAACCATTGCGGCGACAGAGATGAATCATACGCCTGTATATCACTCCATGTTTACTTCTAGAACGCGCGCGCAGCATCTAATTACATGGATAAACACCCAAGAACGTTAACTATGCAAACTTGGTACTCCGATTTCACAGCGTTTGGAAAATTAAAGGAATAGTTCACCCAAAAATGGAAATGTGTCATCATTCACTCACCCACCACTTGTTCCAAACCTGTACGAGTTTCTTTCACAAATCCAGATATTTTCAATGTCAGTAACCCACAAGTGGCTACTTGCTACAGGAGAAAGAAACTCTACTACTAAATGAAGACAGAATGAATGCCTTTAAAACAAATGTATGGGAGTTTTAATGAGCTTCTGTTTCTTTCCACACCAACGTCCGTGAGAAGCCTGGTGGAGCGGAACAGTCAAAATGGCAGACTGCTTTACGGCAGCAACCAACGAACATGCGCTGTCCACCTTATAACAGTGAATTTTTCCTTTTATTTTTACTCTCTGTAAAAAAAACCCCTTAATTTCAAGGGGTGTTACTTCAAGGAGAAACCAAATGAAAAACCTACTGCTGTGATTGGCTAACTTCATGTATTGCACACCCTCCTTTACAGCATGCTGTGTGTTTGATACTGAAAATGGCAAGCGCTGCGATAGAGCCAAATATGTTTGAGTCAGATCTCGAGGAAGATTTAAACAAGGCAACGACTGCAACAGTCTAAGCATGGTAATTGCTTTTGCTTGCTTAATTGCTTCATTTTTGGTATATAGTTTAAAAGGGACTATTATTATTTGTCTTGTGACAAAAGATGTACGCTGGGATGTGCTGATTAACACTTATAATTGAAAAACTTGGTGTACTACAAAAATAACTGCATTGCCTTTGAGGAAAAGTTTGGAGTTCTGAAACTTGCAGTACACCGTTTTTTTGTAGAGCATTATCTAAATATGTTTAAGCGTAGCATGGGTGTAAATAACGAGACTATTTCGATTCTCCATTTTGTGACCACCTTTAAAATCTATGCTTTATTTTTTTGGTTTTGTGCATTTGCTAAAATGTTTTTCCATTCATCTGCTGTTTGTTCTATGGGACATGGAGTGCAGTTAATGTCGTTCTCATCCAATTCAGAAACCGAGGCCCATTGCAGACAACGGCGGCGGCGACGGCGGCATTCGGAGTGACAGACTTAACAACCATTTTTGAGACTTATCACACAACGAACAGCACTTACCAGTGCCCTAAAGCCTTTTGGGATTGAGGAGGAGGTGGGAAATCTGAACTTTTCTTGCGCCTTTAGACCCATAATGAAAGGCTTGTAGCGATTTTCACGCGTGCCCAAAATCATTCTGAATATATTAGTCATCTCATCTAGCAGGCCTACGTCTGCGCAAATGTAGCTCGCCGGAAGGTCTCTGGTGTCTGGCTTTTGTTAATGAACAATTTTGGTTGATTAATTATGAACAACTTGTTAAGCGCATTGGTGACTCTAAATTACAGGAGTATTAGGTCTCCTTTTCTAAACACATACAGCTGATTTCCTGTAGAAATGAGAGGTGGTGTTCTTAAAAAGTCGTATGGGATTTCTTTACTAAAACTGCATGTTTGGTGTAGCGGCTGTTCAATAAGTATTACTGGATTAATGTGATGCGATGACATGAGCACTGAGGATTCAGCTCAGAATCCAGCTTAATAATGATTCATGTAGCTAATGGTTTTATTTAAAGCAATAAATAAGTAAGCTTTTAATAATGGAACGCAATTGTGACCACTGATTAACTTAATCTGTAAATACAATAAAATTTATATACATTTTATAGCCAAAGTTTGCTTACCGAAGAGGGAGAAATAGTTTAAATGGGTATTTTCTTGAAAAACAGCCACCATTTGTAGTACAGAATAAAGATAAAGATATCATATTCGCCAAATGGTCATTTCTGTCAGTACAAACTGCTAAACACTACATAAACCAAGCAAAGTGTGAAAAACTGTTTAAAATATCATTCGTATGACCCATTCACATATCTGATTTCAGCCAAAAGAAAAATGTTGATATTAATGTATGTATTGATGACTGTGATTTTTTTACTGGGTTAATTTAATATGGCTCATAAAATGAGATACAGACCGCTACAAATACCTACAAAAAGGATGGACAACGTGTTCAATTCAAGCAACAAATTACTCTGCCCGTGGCCTGGGATTCACAAACAACTACACGAAGTCGCTCATATGAGCTGTTATATGAGTGAGACATTGATTCGCCTGAGAGGCGGAGGATTGATTGGGCAGTTGCGTCCTTACAGACTGAGATAACGGTTTAACTACAGAAGGAGAGAGAGCAATGGAGGTGAACAAAAGATATATTATATTGCCGAGGCCACAATGAGATACTTGCAGTCTGGCTACCCTGGAGTGCTGAATTTATTTGACTTAGTGCCCTTTTGAAAACAGCAAGCGTGTTAGCTTTCCTTTCAGGTACCTTTAAAAGTACAGCAAGGGCCCAAACCACTGAGCAATCGTGACAGTCCTGAAAACAGATTCTTTGGTTTTTCAGCATCATTTACATACTTGGACCAATTCCAACAACGACTGTAGGATTTTGAGATCCATCTTTTCACACTGAAGGACTCAAACGCAACTATTGCAAAAAGTGCAAACACTTAATGAAAGGCGATGCTTTAAGAGCGTGTTTCATTTTGAACAGAATGAAAGTGTACATTTTTCTTATTTTACCTAAATATCACTTTTTTTGCTTCATTTAGTACTGCACTTCAGAAGCCGCATGCATTTCTCCCACGAGACACTTCAAATTTACACTGATCTTGAAAAAGGTTTCACTTCCAGCATCTCAATGCATAATGCATTTGTGTAACTTTGTTTGAACAGTTGCATGTAAGTCCTCGGTTGGAGGCCATTCTTGGAACGCTTTTTAAATACGCAATAAATACTGGAAAACCAAAGGATTGCTGGACCTGAAAGATTTTTTCCTGAAAAAATAAATAAATAAAAAGTGGGACAAATATGGGACTCATGCACAGCTAATCACAAATAAATAAAAATAAATAAAAAATATTAATATTAAAAGGATAGTTCACCAAAAAAAAAAAAATTTTGTCAATATTTACTCCCGCTCATGTCATTTCAAACCCATTATACTTTTGTTCATCTTTAGAACACAAATTAAGATATTTCTAATGAAATAACCCTACATAGACAGGAACAGATCTACCAAAAAGGTAATAAGGTTAGGTAATAGTAAGGTAATAATCACTGAAATAGTAGTTTAACTGTAATTTTAGGGAGCTACAAGAATAGAGCAAAGAAAACAAAAATAACATAGCTTTATAAAACGATGGTTGATGAACTATCCCTTTAAGAATCTGGCAGAAACTTTTGAAAAGGGCAATTTTTATTTTCTCTTGTGAACTATGCAAGCGTCTTTTATGTAAAATGTATTATGCAGGTCAGTGCTAAATAAAAAAAACAACAACATGCATTTTGCATTACCCCTCTTATTTTGGTAAAATATTCAACATGTTGCAGATACTGCGAAGTGTATATAAAATTTGACCACAGCTGTAAGCATACATTTTTTTCATCATTTAGACGCACCGCATTGAACATATAAAATAACACATTCGCGTGAATCTGGAAGTAAAGGCCCACGCGCGCGCGCATCTTGCGTCTTTCCAGGGCTGCGGTGCGTTTGCAAGAGTTCAGTGGGTGTGCGACGACAAAACTCGGCTAAAACCTGACGTGCGTGAGAGAAAAAGCGAGTTATTTTTGTTCGTATTATCGCTTGTCACACTGCCAATGCGCAGCTCCTCATAGCCAAATCGAAGGCACTGAGGTATGAATGAAAAAGCGCAGTGCGCGCCGCTGCTTCATTAGGTATGCGCAAAGATAACGAGCGGCACGGCAGCGCCTGGCCACTGTAACGTTCCGGGAGAGCAGATACCTAAGCCCCCAAACAAATAAAGCCTTAAATTCGACCTCCAATCTTTATTATGGTAATTTCTCTAATGCAGATTGGAACGTAATTGGTAACAATATGTACACAGCCTAATCTTTTTCTAGGCTGACAGTGACGAACTGGAGATAAGCATACAAAGATGTCCTGGTGAAAGAGGACATTTATAGGCCCCATTAGCATCTATTTTTTTAGGTTTCTACAAAATGTTTTTGTAGAAGCTGTATGAAGCTAAAGAAACAGTTCACCAAAATATACAATTTCTGTTGTGATTTACTCACCCGCATGTCATTCCCAAAATCAGACCATAACATTTTTTTTTAAACACTGAACACGAAAAAAATTCTCTCCCAAGTCTCTTTCATAAAGCCATAGAAGCCAAGCAACTGTAATGCTTTTTTTGTGTGTAAACGGAACTAACTTTTTATTATTATTTAATGACAGAACACTTTATACCGCACTTTGTGAGGTTTTTTATAGCTGAATAAGGGTTTTCAAATTATTAAAATGTTCTCAGAAAAGAAACAAAAATAGCTCTTTTGAAAGATACTTTGGGAAAACCAGTGCGGTTCTTCATATATGCTAAGTTAAATAAAAAAACCTTTTGGAAGCCTTTTATTTTTAAGGATGTATAAATTGACATGACTCTGAATCTAAATAGTGACATTCATTCATAAGTTATCCATCTTTAAAGTTTAGAAGAATAAGACTTTGAGTCTGACCAGCCGTGATTCAGTGTGTGTCATGCGTGTCTCCAAAGTTATTCATACATTTCATAAAGTATTTTATAGTAAGCTCCTCATGCGAGACCTAGCCTTTTTTTTTTGTGTATGAAAAGATAATGTGTGAAGAGCTATGTAAGGAATGGTAGTGGAGGTGGGTGAGATGATGATGTATGACAAATGGAGATAACTTATCTTTATGATAATATGGAAGGGTCTGCATCTGCATCTGTGTCTAAGTAGCAAGAAACTTCCCCATTTTTTCTTCCCATGCTGTGTATTTATAGAGTTTCTTGCTACTATGACAAGCTGCCACTGATGTAAAAATGTACCATTAGGGTTGTGCCACGTAGGCCACAAGCAGGAAATCCTCTTGTACGCTTTTAGACATTTCATGTCATTATTAATATCTGCAGCAACTCAATGGAAGTTGAATCAATAAAAGCGCAACCCTTTACTGATTTAGCTGTCAAAATCGGTGCGGTTAAAATGATAAATGCTACTTTTTCCAAGCTGTCAGGGACAATTACATTTAACTTTACGTGAATGGAAAAAATGGTTATTGAGAGAAAGCAAGGACAGGCCTGTTCAATGGCTTTGTACTTTGTTCACTCAGTGTCGAGATCATTCAGCTGCAAGATGCAACATTTAAAATGTATTTCAAGAACATTTCCAAAACGACCAGTGGACATGAATTAAAAAAAAAAAAAAAAAAAGAAAACATGCATTATGAAAATCAGAAGCGATAGGAGGCGATGTATATTTTCCACTTCTACATTGAGTTGAAAAAATGTTTTGGGGGTGACAAAACCAGATTTGCTCAAGTTAGTTAACCTGGATATGGCTGAAATTGAGTTGAAACTAAGTTGCAATTAAAACTAAAAGTTTGGCGTTTAATCTCAAAAAGTAATATTTTAATAGACTGCATTAGTGCCAGTTCACGTTTTTAACAGCACAGGTCCTGGAATCATTTTCACCTTAAAAGGTTTGATTAAAAGTGTTGAAATGAGTCACTAAGTAGTAAATCACAGCAATTATAAAAATGTTAAATTACTGATTATCTATGTATAAATTTCAAAAGTATTTTAATGTATTGTGGTTGGTTGAGTTGCAAGATGCAAAGAAGCATTAAAAACGTGAACCATGAGAT